>NC_092876.1:36586195-36881195 GCF_028372415.1 Notamacropus eugenii
ATTGAGAGGGGTTCAGAAGGTCTTCATGTAGAAGCTGGGATTTTAGGTGGTTTTGAAGGTACAAGTGATCTGAGAAGTTGGGGAAGAAGCAAGCCGATCAGAGGAAGAGCCCAGCGGGCAGAGAATACTTGTGGTGTGAGAAGTCCAGAGGCCAAGTGAACTTCTAGGGTAAAGAGGATTCCGTGGGGAGGGCAAGAGAGAAGAAGTTTGCCCAGTCGGAAGGGCAGCCTGGAGAGGAATGTAACAGCTACTCTAATGCGGGAAGACCAACAAGTATGGCGAACACAAAGACAATTGGAAAGACCTTCATGGAGTAGTGAGGCTCCTCCCTCCCCCACATAAGAACCCGCTGAGTGGCGTGGCGTATACACTGTGACCTTGTAAGAGGAAAAGGGTGTGAGCGCAGATGCACAAAGAATCTTGACCAAGATAGAGGAAGTGACTGAAACCTTGTCATATACTGTTCATGTTGCTGATAATTAGAAGGTAACTGTTACTTCTCAAGTTGATTGTGTTGACATTTTCAGTTCTAAACAAAACAGTTAAATTTTTTAAAAAAGGAAACTGATGAGGGGTAGTGGCTTCCTCCTCAGTCATAGCACTTGGTTGGTCTGAGAGAGCTGGTAACAGACACTCAGGAACCTGATTGTGAAATGATCATGGGGACTGATTGTTGACCATGTCTGAAGTTTGAGAGACTTTAGAAACAGATTCCGTCATCTCGCTGGTCACTTTATATTCAGGCTATCTCATAGCAAGGTGGTTGTTTTGGTTTGGGGTTTTGTTTTTTTGACTGGACATTTGAGAAGAATTATGAATCATTTTTAAGCTTCCCTGACTCACTGGGCTCTCTGCCTTGGGGGGGAGGATACGGGGATGGGGAGAGACAATTTGAAGAGATGGTACCTGACGTTGGAGCATCTAGGAGCAATCTTTGTACTGCCTGCCTTCCACGACGCTTCCTGCATTGGAAAATAGTGGTAGATAAGAGGTCAAAGTTCAGGATTTAGACAAAGGGCCCGGTCATTCTTAAGAGTGTGTAAAATAGCACTCACTACAAAAGGAAAAAGAATAATGGCTTGTATTTATTTGAAACAGAATTCTCTCTCTCTCTCTCTCTCTCTCTCTCTCTCTCTCTCTCTCTCTCTCTCTCTCTCTCTCTCTCTCTCTCTCTCTCTCTCATTAACAACAAATCCCCAAGCCCTTTACCCCTTATGGAGTCCCTTCATTCTGGTGGTGTCACCCCTCCTTTACTCACTCAGACGTCACACTGGAGTCACCAGTGACTACTTCCTGGCCTCCATTCCTCCCCCTGACTCCCCTCAGTTAAGCCATCCTGCCTGTGCTTCCCATCCCTCTTCCCTCTCCTGTTAGGATACCCTTTCTAACTTCCCTGTTTTTTGGAGGAGAAAGTTGTGGCGGTCCAGGCTCACCATGATCTGGCCCTGACTTCCTGCCTGACCTCCCATGGGAACCCTTTATCCTTGGCTATGTTTTTGCCATTTCCTCTATCTGTTCCCCTGAATGCTGTCTCTCCAACCCCTGTCATGTTCACAGGCCTGGGGAGGCTTCCGACTAATCTCCCCTGCCCCTACTTTAAGGATCAGCTCACAAGAGCCCTCCAGGATTTCAGCCCAGGCAGAAGGGATTCACTTCCCCCATTTTCAGGCCATCAATACCATCTACCTTGTAAAGCTTTCTTCTGCAACCCTTCCAGTCTGGCTGCCCCTCTGTGTTCTTGGTTGGATCTCTGTCCATCTCAAGCACCGCCACACCTCCAGGACCTTTCTCTTGATGAGCTCATTACTTCCCACTAGATGATCTGAGCTCTAGATCCTGCCCTGGTCTCTCTCCTAACAAGCTGCCTTCTGGACATTTTAAACTGGATGTCCCACAGACATTTCAAGCCTGACATGTTCAAAACAGGACTTGTCAACTTTTACCCCAAGGCCTCCCCCTTCTGAATGTCTGTCACACTCTCCTTTCAGTCACTTAGGTCTGCAAACTCTGGATCCTTCTGGACTCCTTGTTTCATTCACCCTATGGATGCATCCAGGCACTCAATCTTGTGGGTTCTGTTTCTACAACACTCTTCCTCCGTGTCTTCTCTCTGCTCACTGACTCATCTTCATTCAGGCTCTTATCACCTCTTACCTGGCCTATTACAGTACCTGGTCCAGCCTGTCCTCCACAAAGCTGCCCAAGTAAGTGATTTTCCTAAAGTTTGGGCTGACCATGTCACCCTCTCATCCTCATCCCACTGGCTCCCTATTCCCACCGGCTCCCTATTCCCACCAGGATCAAATATCAACTCCCTCGTTTGGCATTTAAAGATCTTCTCAGTGTGACCCACTTTCTGTCTTTCTCCTCTTAACTTAGTATTTTTTAAAAAAACTTTTTAGTGGTATCTTTTGCTTTTTTGCACTAACTATTTTTCCAACCAGATCCCTTCCCTGCCCCTCCCTTAAAACAAAATTAAAAGAGGAGTGAAAGAAAAGTTCAGCAAAACTGCTCAGCACATCAGAGAAGTCTGCTGTTATGTGCCAGGGCACCCTCACCTTGCCGTTATTAGACAGTGATCTCCTCCATCGAACCCTTCTTACTCTACTTCCCCACACCCCACTCCACCTCCCCCATCTGGAGTCCTTCCCTCCTCTCCTGGGGCTCTTAGGATCCCTGTCTTCACCCAGGGCTCCCCTCCCGTGACACCTTTGGCCTGGGCTTGTCAGGACTTTCCCTTTCCAAGATATTTATGCCCTATAAGCCCTTCAGGCTCCCTTCTTGGAGTTGAAGCTCCCTGAAGGCAAACACTGTTTACCCTTTTTCTTTGTTGACTAATTGTTTTTAAATCCCACCCCCCCCAGCCCACTTTCTCCGTCCCTTCCACTTAAGAGTGATAAATCTTATTGAAAGGATGTGTCTCCTAGCAGCCTCCAAACTGGGTTTGGGTCTGACACCTCTTAGCTGGGTCCGCCTCAGTGTCAGACTTTTAATAAGTCTTTAGTAAGGCCAAACACCCACCTCATTTAACAAAATAAATAAACATACACGAAAAACAGCGACAAAACCCCAACCCCCCCATCTCCTGGGGTTCTTGTGAATATTATAAAATGACGTACTAGTGGTGAAGCATTTTGCAAACCTTCCAGCACCATGTGAATGTTAGGTGTTGTTATTAAACGGTGAAGTTTCTGGAGCCATGTATTTCTCAACTGAATTGTCAAGAATTTGTACATCAGCTAGCTTTATTTTTATTCTATTAATATAACTGTAATGGACAGTCCACGTGGTGCTCCTGTCCTGCCGCATCGTCCTATGGCGAATGCTCGTCTTTCTCTAGACACGACCGCCATGCTGTTTTGGATGGACCTCCAAGCCCTGGCTCCGTTTCTCCACTGTTTCTCTGCCATCTCTTCCTGCTTACCTTCTTCCTTTTGGTTCTTGTTCATCTTGACAGTGTATACACTTCACCTAATACTACATATTTTGACTTGAAGTCTATTTTGCTCATTACAATGGGCAGATGTTTGTTAAGGAAACACATAGACACACACTGGGAAAAATGGGAGAATGGGAGTACATTTCTGTTCTTTTCCACTGTCCATTGCTCTGGTAGTGTTGGAATTACAATCCCAAGGCTCCCAATATTTTTAATCAGAGTAACGCTGAAGGAAATGGGAGAACACATTTCTTAAAGAACTGAAGTGAAACGTTGGCCCCTTGTTTGAGAGGTTTCCAGGCTTGGCCAGAACTGATGGGACACAGCTACCCAGTGTGGAAGCTGCAAGAGGGCTGGCTTTTAAATCACTCCCATTTCCCTGGATGAGATACTGTCAAGGGCAGAGGGGAGAGAAATGACAGGAGTGAATGAAGCCATTTGGGGATGAGAAGGGTTCGGAAGTCCTGGGTCCTGGCCCGCATTGGGCCACCCTGTAACTGTGTGACTGTGGGCCCCAATTTCCCCTCTCTGGGTCTTAGTACAATAAAGGGGCTAATCTCCAAGGTCCTTCCTTGCTCTGAGAATTTGTGATTCTTCATCTTTGGGGAGGGATGTGTGTATGCACACACGAGTGCCAGCCATCTTATGTCAACAAAAATGGACATTTATACAGCAGATTAAAGTTTACAAAAGGTTTTGCATATGTTAGAATATAAACTTATTTGGGAAAAGAATGCTTTCTCCAGTTCAGACGAGCACACATTCTTCTTTTTCTTGTATGATTTTATGGTATTTAAGTCACTTTTCAGTTCCCACTCCCCCAAAAGAAACAAAACCGAGGCCAAACCGTAACTACCCTGCCATCTTTAGGGCTTGGGCTGTTACTTATTTTTAGAGCCCTTCTTAGGACGTGCTCAATACGGGTCATGCCAGCTCCGTTCAGGAGGTCATTCACTGGTGCATAAAAGTTTTTCAGACCTGTGGCAGAAGGAGAGGCAGGAACAATTGTGTGGAGCTGACTGGAGATATTGAACCCAAGTGCGCTACCCCACTGAGTGCAGTGTCTGCTCAGGGGCCATGTGATGCTGGTTTCTAAAGGCTGCAGAAGAGGCTTTGAAAATCTGTAATTGGTTGTCTGGCTTTATCTTCCCAGCTCTGGGGAGGTTTCAGAAGTAATAATGGTTCCTTAAAGTGGATGAGCTTTTTGCGGCTTTCTTAGACCTGTAAGCCGTCACTGCTACTTAGAGAAGCATCTGCCCCTCTTTTCAGTAGCATTAAGAACATTTTATAAGCAAAGATTTTCTTTCCTCCCTCTTGGTGTGTGTGGCTTGTGAGCTGGTCACTTCAGTGAATGGGGATGACGTGGGCCTTTCAGGAATTGTACTATTGAATGCTAAGAACAGATACAAGCACTGTATCTCTTAATGGCCGATCCCTCCATCTCTTCCCCCACCTTAATTACACCCAGATCACCCCAGACTTTTTCACTGGAGAGTTTATTCAGCTTCTTCTACTTGTTTGGGATGAAAGATGTTAAAATTGTCTTTGCTTCTCACAGGCACCGGGCCCTCTTTTCAGGGACAAAAAGAACATTTTATAAAAAAAAGCTTTTTTTGTTCAGGACTGGGGGTGGGAGGTCTCTAAGCAGAGAATGTTTCACCATTAGGGGATGTGAATGGTTGATAACATCACCATTCGTAAAAACCTCTGTGACTGTGTGATGTCCCTGGAATTTTATTTCTCGCTTTCCCATGTTGTCTTGGGGAAGAATGATTCATTTCCCCAATATTCTGTCATCACATAGGTCCTTTATTCTCAGTTTTGTAACATTCAGTGATTTCTTTGTTTTAGTTTTTTATTTGGCTTTGGGTTTTAAATCACCTCCACTTCCAGCTATCCCCCTGCTTCCTTACTTAAGGAAGTATCCTTTTTAACAAAGTGTAAAAAAAAAAAAAAGGGAATGGAAGGTTCCCCCAAACTACCCAGCTGATGGTGTTTCACATTTAGAGACCTCCCCACCCTCCTCCAGAGATGGGAGGGGGAAGACCCTGTCCGTCTCTTCTCCATGGCCAGGTTTGGTTGTTCCTGGTTATAGTCATTTCTTTCTTCTTGTGTGTGCATAGTGTTTCCTGGGCTGTCAGTTCACATTCAGTTTCCCTCGCTTCTCCAAATTCTTCCTGTTCACTGTTTCTTATAGCGCAGTAATATTCGATTACATTCATGTACCAGAGCTTCTCCAGTCGATAAGCGGCTTTGTCATTCCTAGTTCTTCGCACACACACACACACACACACACACACACACACACACACACACACACACGCACACACACACACACAAAGTGATGCGTAGGGGACCTTTCTTCCCTTCAGATGTATTCTTAGCAGTGCGATCTCTGGCTCAAAGGACACAGCCATTTGAGTCACGTTTGGAGCACAATTCCAAATTGCTTTCCAGAATGGCTAATAACCCAGTTTACAACTCTGCTCTGATATTTGTCATGTTGTAGCCTTGTTTTTGAATATTTCATGTTGGTATTTGCAGAGTTGATGGATGTAAGAGATATAACTGAAGCGAGATGAGTTCAGAACAACTTTGCCTAGGAAAAAATCAAAGCAACAACCATAGGTGCTATTTCTGGACTAACAAGAAAATCTTTAATCCCCTCCCTATTTTGACTTTTAAGTAGCAATGAACTTTTACAAATAGTAGTCTTGGAGTGCTGGTCTGACAGTTCTGAAGCCCACTCTTTGGGGAACAAATACTCTCTGGACAGTGCCCATATGGGCATTCTAGGCCTCAGTGCCTTCTGCTGTAGGAACCACTCATAGGGGTAATCCGATGCCCTTTAGTACAATTTTAATACCTCCAAAAGGGATCCAAGCAGCAAAATGCATTTTAATTGCTTTTTAAAACATAATTGGAATCGATTAAGCAGAGATTATTCGATGGACAAGCAAGACACTGTTGGATGGGATCTTTGTTCTCCTTAAACTTGGAGGCTGTTCACTGTCAGGGATTCAGATCTCTTCTTTTGGCAGCTGAGTTACTCCCTCCCTCCCTCCCTCCTCCCTCCGTCCCTTAGTGGCCTCCTCCTCCTCTCCGTGGAAGGCCTGCCTTCTGTCCTCCGTGACACAGGTTGCTAAGAGCCAATCAGACAACCCCAGCTGGGGGGCGGGCGGCAGGGACTCAGGAACTGGAGACATCTTAAGAGAGAGAATGAAGGATTGAGTAGCCCAGCCCGGCTTTTGCTCCATTTGCATTATTTTTCATTTCTCTGTTTTGAGTTCACGTGTTCCTGTGTGTGTGTGTGGGGGGGGGGGGGGGGAGGGCGCTTTTTAGTGAAACTTTGGTTTTGAGTGAATATTTTTAAAACAGTCTCTGCCCTCTGCTTCTGCTAAAAGCAGGATTCGGTAAAAGTTAATATTCCTGTCAGTGCATGCAGCACTTGAATAGAGGGACCAATGACTCTGCTTTGCAATTTCTTTCAATTGGTTTATTTTGAAAGCATTTGCCAATAGGAGCCACGGTGGTCTGCTCAAAGGGAGAACATCACCCCCTGCTGGTGGCACATCTAGTACTGGCATTTCCTTGGGGATGGGGGGCAGGAATGGTGCCAGAAACAAATGGAACGAGTTTGCGAAGAAATTAAGCATCTGTGGATGAATCTGGGGCAAGAGTGTCAGGACCCAGCCGCAGAGTTCGGGGGACTTGGGAGGCCTTCTGGTTCAGCCTCACCTGTGGCCACCTTTAAGGACAGGTGGAGGTCAGCCAGCCTCCTGTGGGAGATCTGCAGTGATGAAGGCTTATACAGTAACAACACTTACCCCATTCTGGATTTGGACAGTTCTCATTGTTAAGAGGTTTTTCCTTCTGTGGAGCCAAAATAGATCTCCCTTGGAACTTCCACGCCTTGGATTGGTCCTTGGATCCAGGCCGAATGAGCCGCCCTTCTTGATGACATTTCTTGACACATTCAGAATCACTTATTTACCAGCCTCACCCTCTTCTCAGTCTTCTTCTTCATGCTAAAATATTCCTAGTTCCTTAAACCAAAAGACCCTACCATTGGAGAGCAAGAAGGGCCCTTAAAGGTGGTTAGTTTTAAAGTAAGAACATTGAGGCCCAAAGGTTACACCTATGGTCTCCCAGATAGTCACATGGCAGAGCTAGGATCTGAACCCAGGCCTTTTGGCTCACTCCACATTCAGTACTTTTCCCACTCTGCTTCTCGCCACCCCAGTCTCCTTCCTCTAGATATGCTGTTAATGTCCTTTCTGAAATACGGCATCCAGATGTGGTCTGACCAGGGCAGAAAGCAGGGGCCTGTCGCTTGCCTTTCTCTGAATGCTCTCCTATTAATGCATGAGGAGAGAAGGGGCTTTGTGGGTGACTAGTAGTCCACTAAACCCCCCCACCCCCACCCCAGTATTCTGCAGGAATGGTTTGACTCTTACTCAGAACTGTGCCATTGGATTATTTCAGCACAAGACAGAGGAGTCACACTTCCTTGCCCCACAGTCACCTCTAGTATTTTCCCCTGCTTATCTTGAGGGTTGGTTTTCTTTTGCTTGCTTTTTCTAGCTGTAGGACTCTGACACCTGCCACATCTCACCTCTTTTCAAGGTGGAGCAGTGGACTCCTCTTCCCAAGCTCAACTCTAGCCTCAGATGCTTCGTAGCTGTGTGACCCTGGGCAAGTCACTTAACCTCCTAGTGTTCTCAGTTTCCTCATCTGTAACATGAGTCAAAGGGGGAAATGGCAAACAGGCCAGTACCTCTGCCAAAGAAGAGTCAGACACAACTGAACAACTAAACGACCACAGCAGCAAAGCAGATAAAAAAATACAGAGAATAATATAATATAATATAATAATAATACAGATGAAAAAACCAACAACTCCCTTTTTAGAAGAAGCATTGGTCAATTCAATCTAATGCCTCTTTGACCCTTTTTTTAAACTAAGATTCAAAATGCCATATTCCACATTAAAATCAGATTTCGTATTGTGTGCTTTTGGCCAAAGATGGGGTTCTGTTTCATTGACGTAGGAGATTAGCCCCAAGTGAAATCTCTCCCTGTTGTTTGCCACTGGCTGGCAGTCCAACCAGGCATTCAGAAATGGGTCTGGGGTGGAGGAAAAGGGGTAAAACTTTCTAAGCCCTTGCAGTCTGGACTTTCTCCCCTCTCTCTTTCACTTACATCATCCTTTTTTTCCTGGAGTTGGTAGGAGATTTCTGCCTTGGGTTTCATGATTGTTTTTGTTTGGTGCCTAAGCTTTGAAATTAAATTAAAGCATTGTCACATACCTTCTCCATAGGAACTAGCACCTCTGCGAATTTCCAGGTAGGTAGAGTAAAGGGGCATGGGGGTGTGATCCCATCACTTTGATTACAGAAAGGAACAGAGACTGCTAACCAAACAAACAGTTTTTCCTGCTCTAGGCCCTCTGACTCAGAGCTGTCGGAGCTCCTGGCCTGGTTCACTGCCCTGAAAAGTCTGTCAGAAGCCTGATGCTGTCTTCTCTCTCCCCCTTTCCCATCACAGATTAGGAAACCAGGCTAGTCTTGATTTTCTGAGCTCTTGAAAGTCAGTGCTAGCTAACAGGGCATTCTTTTAATTTTCTCTGAAAGACAGTGAGTGACGCCATAATATGATTGTTCTCATTTCCTTCATCAACTCATGCCAGTTCCATTCTCCTGTAGTTTAGGGGATGGATTTAGAATCCAGTGTGTGAGCTTTATTTTGATGGAATTGTAATTTCTCAGATTCCTGCCGCTCTGGGGCCAGCTTACTCTGTCATGCTCCTGTTTCTAGAGATGACGACCTTAACCTGCCTCCTCCTGCTCCCTACACTTGGCAGAATAGCAGAAGACTCAAGGTTAGGGCTAGAGGACCCCAACATTATCCCCTGACCAGGGTGGAACAGGGCTAGAATATCCATGTGGACTGATTTTTGCCCTTTCTTGACCCCTCTGCCCCTCACAATCTGTTCCTCAGTGTCTGGAGTCCTGGCCATGCAGCTAGACACTCTCTGAGTTTGGTCTTGTCACACCTGTGTTCTCAGTGAGCCCACCAGTAATCGAACTAATGGCTTCTGTGTAGCCTTAAAAGGCCAAAAAGCATTTAAAAGGTTATTATCACGTTTGTTCTTCAGAGCAGTCCCTTTCTTCCAGTCTACAGGCCCAACATGCCATCCCGCACACCACCTCATTCTTATGACAATTTTTGTTTTTACACAGCAGCAAGACTCCACTATTATCATAGAAATGAGTGGAGAACTACGCAGAATTTTGACTTTCTCCTTCATCAAGTGAGGGGTAGCTATGCTTGATATTGGAATGAGCTGATTGTCTGAGTGGATGTATCTCCTTGGCTTCATTGTGTCCAGTGTGGCAGCACCCGCCTCCCATGGCCCTGATAATGCTTCAGACAAGGCCACAAAAACCCAGGATTTCACCCAGCTGGGGACAGTATTTCTTATTTGCTGCAAATGAAAAGTTTCTTTTGGGGGAAGGGTGCTGCTGGACTGTGTCCTCTCCTCTCTGGGCCCTGCTTCATGTGTACAGAGCATGTTATTGTGAGTGCACACACACAGATGAGAGAGAGAGAGAGAGAGAGAGGGAGAGAGGGAGAGAGAGAGAGAGAGAGAGAGGCCTTTATAAAGGAAAGAAAAGTGGCATGCCTACAGCTGTGTTCCAACTGCACTCACATATTTTTCATTTAACTTGGATTTTTCAAAAGCCCCATCCCAGCTGTGGACCCTCACTGGTTTTTTTGATGTGGTGATGAGCAAGGATGCTGTCAGGGTCTGCTTGTCTAAAATCAGCCCCAGATTTCGTCAGCCCCGTCAGTTCTGTGGGTGTCTGGGAGCAGCTTCAAGGATGAGGGCTCGGAGCTTCTTAGAACAGCAGACTTCAACTGGCAGTTGCTTATTATAAAAGAAAAATAGTGTGGTTTTCCTTTGTGAAGATGCATCTGAAACCTAATCTAGACCAAAGTTAAAATGGTACCTCTTGTTCAAGAGAGCAGTCTTTGATTTGAATGAAATGGAGTAAGTGTTGTAACCTAAGGGTTTCCCTCTAAGCCTCTTTTTCTAACAGGTGGAGAATCACCCAACTCCAAGTATTCAAATGAATATCATTAACCAGGAGGAAAAAATGGAATGTCTTTCCTTATTCTGACCAGATACAGTTGTTGCTGTTACTGCTTCTAGTATAGACTACTTCCCTCACCTTTTCTAAAGGCCTCAATATCCTCATTATTTACGGAAAACCTTCAGTGTTCACAAATTCTGGAAGGGCAAGAAGCTAATTTCCTAAAAACATTTGGCTCTAGTGATTTAAATCAGGGAACTCGTTCAGAGATTTTGTTTATGTTCAATACCCATGGAAGATTGCTTTCTTGTACACATTTCCCTCATCCATTTAGATCAGCAATTTATTAGGTGCCTACTACATGCCAAGCATTGTGCTAGGGTTATAACGAGTAGCATATTTGAAAGGACACAGCATTAGATTTGGAATCAAGGCTGCTTGAGTTCACATCAGATTCTGCTCCTTTATTACTTCCATGTGACCTAGTATCTGCCTCCTAACCTTTCCAGGCCCCCCATACTAGTCTGTAGCATCTCTTAACATGCATCTCTTAAGTTCTTTCCAGTTATAAATGCTGTGTGTGTGTGTGTGTGTGTGTGTGTGTGTGTAGAGGGGGAGGCTTAGAATTGTGATTTCTAAATCACATGATCATATACAAAACAAGAGGGTTCCTGCCTTTCCACTCCCTCCTTACTTAGCCTTCCACCGTTACTCTCCCATCTCAACAAAAACCCATTTAGAGGCATACACTGGCTTCCTTGACTGAAAAATGCCTTTTGAGCATAGCATATTCCAACAGCTAGGTTTCCAAGGTATCTCCCAAAAGTGAAGTTTTAAGTGATAGTAAAGCTCTGGGATGCCTCAGGAAGTGTCCAGAGCTGTTCAGAGCCAGTCTGCTTCCTCAGGACCAAGCTTTGCTGTATTTAGAATATGAAGAGCCCCATTTCCTTATAGTCAGGCCCTCTTCGGGGTTGCCAGTTACATGGAGAACTTTAAAAACCTAAGTGTTTACATTTTTTCCTTATAGCAAAATTAAAACTAAGCAACAAGGTCAGTTTCTGATGATAGCAACTGGAACAAACTGTTAGGAAATTAGGCTGAAAGTTTTTTGATCTCGTTCCACTGTTGGCGAGGATGAGCTGGCGTAAGCCCGGCCGAGGGATGGCAACCAGCCAGTTTCCTTGAACATTTGTTCTCTTTCCCACCCCCCCCCCCTTTTTTTTTATTAAGACAGCAGAGCATAAAGAAGTATTTCCTCCAAGAGTGATAGGAAATCAAAGTATAAGAGAGGCAGTGGTGATGTGATTGTTTTCTCCTTTCTAGACTATGCTACATGTGTGAGGGCTCTGGTGTGCCACTCCTGGATGTAGTGCAAGCATCGGTGGAAAGCGTGCTTGCACGTGAGGAAGGCTGGCAGGGAGGAATCACAGGACGATTGAAGACTTTTTAACTGAAGGAACATTTTGTTCCCAGTTGAACAGACTTTTCGGCAGTGGCCCCAGTGTGAAGGGGTGTATTATGTAACATCCCAAACTGACCCTGGTGGAGAGAGTGGCACTGCCCCGGATCTGCCCAAATTAGCATAAGGAGAACCTTTGGGGGAGAGGGCGTTGGGTCAGGGAGTCTGGCTCCTGGGTAGATGGCATCCAGGGTTCTCATGATATCTCTGTCCTTCCCTCCTTTCCCCTCTCTTTCCCTCCCCCTCCCTCCTCTCCCCTCATATTATAAGGACCAGATTTGGAAACATCAGCACATTTTACACCAAACTCTCAACTTCAGAGTTGGGATTGGTGGGGGAAGTGATTGTGGGTAGTTATTCTCACCAGCATTGTACGTTTGCGTTGCCCAGGGCAGAGAAGGCAGTCAGGGTCTACCTTAGGCTTGACGTCCATTCCACAAGACTTAGGAGTGAGTAAGTGTATCTCAAAATCAGTGTGTAGATAATGGTTGATTTTTCTCCTTTTCCAAGTTCTGTGGAGGGAGACAGTATGCTTAGTTCTGCATTATAATTCTCCAAATAACTTGATCAAGACAAGTTATTTATTCCTGTCAAGTCAACTCAGACCAAATATTTTTCTTCAGGCCCCATAAAAACTTGGTTCTCTATAAACTCACTGCTTTATTGGTCACCACTGGGCCTTAACATGAGGTCTGGAGTGAGCAAGCCCAACTGCCTGGTCCTGCCAGGGGTCTGGAAGTGGAGCAGTGCCTGCTGGGATCTTGGTTATTGATTTCTTATTGAGGTTTCTCGACTTCTCAGGCTTCCTTTGACATAATTTGATTTATTTTCACCGGCCAGCCCTCAGGAGATAGACATCCCTCAGCAGTCAGAACCTGATTTGAGTGTGTGATATGGTTCATGTACTAGCCTTCTGGTCAGTGACCATCTCCCTTGGTGGGGCCCTGCCAGTGCCATCTCTGAGTAGGACATTGTAGAACCAGATGCCTTTGTGGTGTGGTTTGGCTTCAGCTGAGTTGGTCAGGGAAATTAGCATGGATTATCATTAGTTTCCATTGAGTTCATCTTTCTGGGACAGTCTTAGCCAGGCCTGTAAGTCATTGGGGAGCCTTGGACCTTAGAATTGGATGTTCGTTAGCATCAGCAGATCGCCTGAATAGAATTTTCCCACCCCAAAATGATAGAAGAGCCAGCCAGTGCAGGTTGTTGGACCTGCCTTTCAGCTCCTTTCCCTACTTTGCCCCACCCTGATTTCTCAGATTTGAATTTTGTTAGCTATGAGGCCGAAGAGGTGAACTGACCTCGTGACCCCTGTGAGCATTCTTCAGACAGTCCTTTTTACTAGGACTCTTGAATAGTCAGACTTTACCAGTGACCCTTGGAGGTCAGCAGTGTCAACATTGTTGGTTACAGGAACATTTTGGGCATGCCAGCTCAGGAGAATTGGTGTGTAGATCTCTAAGACATGAGTTTGCCAATGCTTGGGCTGGGTAACTTGCACCATACTTCAAGGTTATTGGTACAGATGTGGTACACTGATTGGACAGGTGTGGATGGGAACAGCACTGGTGAAGGGACTGTTGATGAGTCTGTAGCTTTATGGGAGTGTTTGAAAACTGATGGAAATGTGATTTTGGAATTGGAGTTGAGCTGTCCCACAAACCACCACCAAGGTTCTCCTGTCAATGAGAGATGTGTCGAGACTCCTGGAAGATACTTGGCTTCTGTGGAAAGGTGAGGTTGCTCAGCTTTATGTCAGTGGCGGACCCTAACCTTTTCCCAAGATATAGCACATCATCATATCACCCCAGCATTCAGTGACCCCATGCTCCTTTGCATAGCGAAGACTTGAATCATGAAGAAGAAGGGGGACTCAGTTCCTCATTGGCCTGGTCTTTTGTCAAAGCATCCCTGTTAGGTTTCCGCTCCAGGCTGGCCTCCCCTGCTGCTGCTGCCACCGCCCGCCCCCTCCCTGAGCAAGTGTTGGGCTTCAGGTGTGCTGTTTGGAGTGGGGGTGTGTCTATAAACTTGTTTACTGCTCCTGCTTCCCCCCCTGCATTTGGGTCTTTAATTTGTCTGACACTTTTTACCCCCTAAGAAGTCTATCTTTGAGGTTTCTCAGAATCAATATCAGACAGGCGCCTGGGCTTGTGGTTTTTCTCTTGGTGAGAACTTGGCTTAATTTTCACGCCCCATTTCAGTATCTGTACAGACAGGAAGCTCCACCCTTTTCATGGTGTAACCGACCCTAAACTCTTTGTATTTACCAGCTATAAAGGAAGCTGTTTAAATAATAAATTGTGAGTTAAAAAATCCATGTGGGAGAGACGGAAAGGCTTCCCATCTCCCTTGCGGAGGTCAAGGAAGGGTGTAGAGCATTGATTTCTATGGGGATCCCTCTTACTCAGCTCTCATTCCAGTTAGACATATCTCTGTTCTCTTTAAAATGTACATAATGAACTTTTAAACAAGTCCCTTTTATTCACTGAATAGTTGATCTCCCATTTAAAAACTGACCTTGGGTGAGTTGCATCCCTCTGGGAGGTAAGGGCTTGGGCCAGATGATTTCCCAGATCTGTTACAGTTGAGAATCCTAAGATCCCACTCCTCCTCAAAAGAGAAACGAGTCAGATCCAGAGCTAGCAGCAGAGATCAATCTCTGGTTCTTCTTTTGACGGACAAATAAACTGAGGCCCTGAAAGGGGAAGGAGCTTGCTTAGTGTCACAGAGTAGTGGAGCCAGCACTTGAACCAGCCAAGTCTTGTGGGTCTGAATCACAATGGCTGGCATTTATTCCTGCCTCTTTCAGGCTTTGCAAAAGGTTTCACAGCCATTAGCATGTTTCCAGTCTCCTTCCCGTCCACCTGCTGCTACCATTCTCATTGGCCTTTGCCAAATGTTCATACATTTTCTGCTGTGCTTTCTCTCCCCTCCCCCCAGTTTGGCTTTGGGGACCTAGAAATCATTGTGTCTTGAACACCTGATTTCTCTGCAAAGGTCAACTCTCTAGATCCCAGCCCTTGCCCCCCTGAGCATGCCTGACCCCAGATGCACCTGGGCCAGGACAGGTGCTTCCTCTCACTCTGAGGCCAGCCCGCCTGTTCCCTCCAACCAGCAGATAACCACTTTCCTTCTTGGGAGCATCATTGGAGACAGTGTAAACAGCATTTCCGTCTTTGAGCAGTATCATCCTATAAGTTCACTGAATAAACAGGACAGGCCTCTCTTTAGTGTTTGGCCTAGAGTCTAGACATAGTTTCTTGACTGTTGGGTTTGTTAGGAAGTTGAAACATCTATATTTCCTGGCTGCAAACTATATTAAGGCCAACATTAAACTTTTCTCTTTCTTTCTATGGTATCAGCTCTCTCCCCTCCCCCCCAAAAGAGTGGTCCTAGTTTGCATACCACCCCAGGTGGCACAGGGGGCCCCCCCACCCCCATTGACTTGGCAGTCAGAGCAAGGAGGAGCAGGGCCTCTAGGGATTTGAATGAGAAAAGCAGGCAAAAGGGTCCTCTGGGGTCAAGCTAAAATCTGAGGAAGTTGCCCAGCAGGATAAATCAAGGTACTAAAGGTGAAATTCATAAATCCGATTCCATCCTGGCCTTTAGAGCACAGATAAACTTCCCTGGGAAGATAGAATCTCAAATAGCTTGGAACATCCTTTCTGCTTGTCTCTACTTGCTTTATTGATGGCACAACCTCTTGTGGGCATGTTTGGGGAAGCAAGTGTTCAGGGTAGGATGCTATCTGCATCTAAACCTGGGTCAGTGTCCCTAATTTTGCATTACTCTTTTGGAGTGGCCAGTCCCAGAATTAAATGTGATCCACTGCCTTTCTGACAGCCCAGCCATTGTGCTGAAATGGGAATTAACTAAAATGGGAGCAACTGGTGTCCATGCAGAGTAGATATGGGGACTGGGGAAAGTCGTGTTATGCCCACAGACATGTGCCAGGACCAGGGCATTGGTAAATGGCTAGTGGGCTTTGGTCTGAGTGTTTCATGGCACCTAGATTTCTCCTGCAGGGCAGGCTTCTTGGAGAAAACATAGGCCTGAGAGAGGGGCATCTGAAATCGCACTCCATTTCATGTCACCCTTCTCCAGTCCACCTGCATTTCTCCTCTGTGGTGTGTCTGTGAGATGGAGAAGAGGCTCTGTCTCCCTGTCTCTCTTTCTCTTCAGTGCAGGGTCTTGGAGAGGTGTGGAGAGCAGGAGAGAGGTGGTACGCCGGCCTGCCCACTCTGTTGCACCCATTATAGATGCCCTACAGTTATTTAAATGCACTCCCCTCTTCCCTGATCCAGTCCTAGTTCCCAGGATGCCAACCTGCTGCTTCTTTAAAAAAAAAAAAAAAGTGGAGAGGGAATGAACAAGGACCCTCTCCTGGACCCTTTCCTCCTTTTTTCCCCAAAGGTGTTTGTTTTTAGATTCACCCTGTAGTGCAGACCCTGTCTAGGCTGTGTGTGTGTCATCCCAGCCCCACAGCCTCCAGCCTGGGTCTGAACAGAATGTCCCTCCTGCAGCTGAGTGAGGGGCGGCTCCAGTTCTCAGGCCTGAGGCTCACCACCTGTTGTTGCCTTGTTCATTCCAGCTTCTCCTCCCTTCCCGGCCCTTCCCTCCTTTCCCTCCCTAATGGTCAGCCTGGGATCATTATAGACTTTACAAATACCTTCTGGATGCTGTCACTCCTTCTGCACAGGCTGTATCTCTGCAAAAGAAACCATTGTTTGGTCATGGAGGACAATTGGAATTTTTGTTATTTTGGTGTTAGAATCGAGAGGCATGCCCCTTCGTTTATACAGAATGGATATCGTCCACTCATTTGGCGTTGGGAAGCCCCAGCTGCCCATGCCCATTGGAGACTGATGTTTAGTTTTGTGGCAGGATTAGTTGATGCTCAGCCACACGTACTCAGGGTGGTGGTCTTCATGTCCTATTTTCACAGAACCTTCCAGAGTTACCTTTAGAATTCACTCATAAGTAAGAGAATTTATCCAGTTTGATGACTTCATAGGCTGGCTGGTGCCAGTTACCAGGTTCCTGCCATCAGCTAGAGACCAGTTTGATGAAAACCAGAACCCTCCAGGAGGTCACTTCTCTACCTGGACATATTGCAGATCTGGTGGGGACTGAGATGTCTCTTCACACGCTCAGATAGCTGACCACTCAAAGCAAAATGAACCATGCATCACCTGTGGATGCAAACTATGCTCTCTCAGTCTGCCTCTATGACAGGAGGTAGAAGTACAGATGAGGGTAGAAGGATTACAAAGAGGAATCCTTTTATTCTCCCCCAACTCCCTTCCCCAACTTGACTCTCATCTCGACTAAGGAAGAAGCAGACTCTGGACCTTCTGGCCTGTTCCAATAGTGTCATCTCACTGGATAAGGAGGGGGAGCATCAGCTCTCCATTCTGCAGAATAATTAATAGAGATCAGTAGGGCCTGAGTTTCCTTCAGATGCCCACTGCAGACCTGCTCAGTTTGTGAAGATTGCCCTTGTAAGTGACATTAAAGAAAAGCCATTTCATCTGCCAAATGACTTTCTCATGCTGAGGAGTGGCTGATGTACAGGTCCCAGCCGAGGCCCTTGTGGAAAAGCCGAAACAGGATTCTGGCACTTCCCCCCGAATCCAGTGCAGCTGGGATGTAGTGAAGTCATCCCATGACAACCATCACAAGAAAAATAACAAAGTCTGCTGTGTTCTCATTGAACCAATTTTTCCAGCTTAGAAATGGCATTACATTTACCTTTTTACACACCATACAGGCAGAGTAATTTTTGCAACTCAGCACAAAATGAAGCCATAACGCTGGCTTCCTTTTTAGACATTTTTCAGAATCCTTCTTCTCCACAGCTCAGTCTGTAATGGATGAAAGCAACCAATATCTCCATAGAGCTGGTTATATGTTCTCTGTATTTCACTCAGGATATGAAGTTTGAGTTCCTTATGCCATGGCATGCTTGATTCACTGGAATTTCTCTTCTCTAACTGTACCTCTTTTGCCTTCAGGTCCCTTCTGAACCCCCAACAGCCATCAAGCCCAAAACAGATGATTCCTCTACACAATCCCCTCCTGAGAAGGACAAGCAGTCCAGCTGGTTACGGCTGGCAAGCTCGTCCAATAAGGTGATTTTAAAAAACCATCCTGTTGATGCTTTCTGAATTAAAACTGGGTCCCTAGAAATTGTTTTTGTTTTTAAAGTTAACAGAGTATGCTTCATTCTGTGTTCAGACACCATCAGTTCTTTCTCTGGGGATGGACAGCATTTTTCATCATGTTTTCAAGCTGTCTTGGATAGTTGTATTGCTGAGAATACTTAAGTCACTCCAAGGCAATCATCTGAAAATATTGCTGTTCCTTTGTACACGGTACATTTCACTTTGCATCAGCTCATGTAAGTCTTTGCAGGCTTTTCTGAGAGCACAGTAGTGTTCCATCATAACCATATAGCACAATTCCCCAGTTGATGGGCAGCCCTTCAATTTCCAGTTCTTTGCTACCAGAAAAGAGCTGCTGTAAATATTTTTATACACATAGGTCTTTTTCCTTTTTTGTTTTTGTTTTTTAATCTTTTGGGATTCAGACCTAGTAGTGGTGTTGCTAAGTTAAAGGTTTTATAGCCCTTGGGCATAGTTCCAAATTGCTCTACAGAATGGTTGAATTAGTTCACAACTCTGCCAACAGGGTATCGATATCTCATTTTTCCCATATTCACTCCAACATTTGTCATTTTCCTTTTCTGTCCTATTAGCTTCACACCCTCAGATAGCAGTAGGTATGAATAGTATCTCAGAATTGTTTTAATTTGCATTTCTCCAATCACTAATGAGAGAGAACATTTTTTCATATGGCCATAGATAGCTTTGATTACTTCATCTGAAAACTGTGTTCATATCTTTTCCCCACTTAGCAACTGAGAAATAGCTCTTATTTTTTTAAAAATTTGGTTTAGTTCTCTGTATATTGGAGAAATGAGGCCTTTATCAGAGAAACTTTCTTCAAAATTATTTTCACTGTTGCTGTTGCTAATGGTATTTCCTTCCATCCTAGGCCCCCTCCCCACCTCTGGTTATTCGATTCTCTCTAGGAAGAGAGAATTTGCCTCTGCCATTCCCTCGAAAGAATTCTGCTTATGCTCAGGGCACAAGAGACGTGGTTCTTTATACTTTTATATATAAATCTGAAGGGCCTCTGATGCCTGCCCATATGTTTGCTCCAAAGTTCACATTCTTTAAAGAAAAGACTAGTTGGGCCTTACCTCTAACCTTATTCCATGGTTCCCAATGAAATTTGGAATTGGTATGAAATCAAAACCAACAATTTTAGATAATCTCATTTGAGGCTCCTAGGCCAGATGACAAGTTGTGAGGTTACAAGCCCTTAGACTGTCCTTGAAATGTATACTAGAAAAGTATATTTGTGAAAGATGGCTATCTTAATTGCATCTTCTCATTAGTGACTTGCATTTTTAAACAGAGCATTGGCTGCATGCATCCCCGTCAGCGCTTGTCGGCTTTCCGACCTTGGTCCCCCGCTGTTTCTTCAAATGAGAAAGATCTCTCCACACATCTCCCTGCACTGATTCGAGACAGGTGAGCTTCCACTCTGCCCCTCCCATAAGCTCTCTCTGGTGACTGTAGGAACTAGGGGGTCATAAGAAAATCTTAAAGGGGGCTGCAAGGGTGGGAGCTCTAGTTTTTGTGGAAATTGTCCATGGCCTTGTGCCTCTGTAGGGTGGGGAATCAGATGGCTCTTTCCAGTCCTATGCTCTAATGGAGCATGTCTTTGGATTGTGATATGTATGTATGTGTGTGTGTGTGTGTGTGTGTGTGTGTGTGTGTGTGTTTTGCCTTTCTTAATCACATTCTGAATTTGATCATTTTTTTTCCATATTGAAGGCAGAAAAACTGATCATTTCAAATTTGGGGACTTGAATAAAATCTGTTTTTCTAAATGAACAAGGTCATCAGAAAGTTTGGGCAGTTGTTGATGATATGGTGGTGTTAAGAAACTGGGTGCAACTCTTGACGTCAGCTCCACCCAATGACTCTTAAAAGAGCAGTGACTCTTAAAAACCAGTGCACAGATACCTGCAAATCCTAACTTTTTGTGGTATTTGTTGGGTGGACCTTTCAGAGAAATTTGACTCTCCCATTTAGTTCAAACTCATTTGAATATTGGGTCTAAACCTGTGATCTCATCAGTATGGGAGCTCCTTTCACAGATGTAGACACCACAATCCCTCTATAATGTAAGGTTTTAGAGGGTGGTTCCTGGTATACTGAGAGGTCACGTAGCTGGTCTGTTATACATCAGGCGGCCGATTTGAACCCAGGACTTTCTGACTGTCCAAGGCCAGACCAGCCTGTTTCTTTCTCTCTCTCTTTTTTTTTTTTTTTGCGATGTTAGTGTTACTTAATTGTTCTGTTTTCCCAAGACTACTCATTTTAATCAAGTGTTCTGTTTGCTGTGCTGGGCGGTTCTCTGCAGTAGCCCCCGGCTCATGCTTTCTCCACCTTTCTGCAGTTTTTATTCATATAAGAGTTTCGAGAATGCCGTGGCACCCAACGTGGCGTTAGCTCCTCCCGCACAACAGAAGATTGTGAGCAGCCCTCCCTGCACCACCATTGTGTCCCGGGCCCCTGAGCCCATTCCCACTTCCATACAGCCCCGGAAAAGAAAGCTGCCTATGGAGAATCCTGGCGTGCCGGAGCCCTTGGTCCCTGTCACAGCCCCAGAAGATGAGAAGGATTCCGAGGCAGACGTGGAGGTGGAGAGCAGAGAGGAATGTAAGTGTGAGTCCACTTTTCTCTTTTCCTCCCAAAAAAAGGTGTCCTGTTCAAGAAGAGACTTGTGTGAGTGCTTGTGGGCACGTGTATGAATATCCGTGTGATCATGTGTCTGTGTGTGTGACTGAGTGTACAGGTGTATGAGCGAGTGTGAATGACTAAGTCTGTGAGTGGGGATATCGTGTGAGTGCTTATGGACACAAGTGTGTGAATATCTGTGCTCGTGTGTCTGTGTGTGTGACTGAGTGTATGATGTATGAACGAGTATGAATGACTGTGTGAGTGTGGATATTGTGTGAGTGCTTATGGACACAAGTGTGTAAAGGTGTGAGTGTAGGAGCACCCTGTGCCAGGAGTGACCCCCCTGGGGCTCAGGATGTCTCGGCCTGGGAGGACGAGGTGATGCTGCAATGTGCTGCATGAGCCCTTTGTTGGAAAGTGCTTGCCAGAGTGGAACTTTTGCTGTGAGATTCGAGGCCATTGTTTTAACGTTGGCTCTTTGGTTTATCTTTGTTTCCAGTCACTTCCTCCTTGTCCTCGCTCTCTTCTCCATCCTTTACCTCATCCAGCTCAGCCAAGGATATGAGCTCTCCAGGAATGCAGGCCCCTGGTGGTGGTGGTGGTGGTGGCAGCGGCAGCGGAGGTGGCGGAGTCAGCGCTTCTTTCGAGGCTGTGGCCCATGCCGAATCCCACAGCAATGGGCTGGAGGCTGAACTGGAGCATCTGAGGCAGGCCCTGGAAAGTGGTCTTGACACTAAGGAAGCCAAAGAAAAATTCCTTCATGAAGTCGTGAAAATGCGAGTGAAGCAGGAGGAAAAGCTAAATGCGGCTTTGCAGGCCAAGCGCAGCCTTCACCAGGTAAGAGGGGAGTCAGTCCTGGGCCAGAATGTTGTGTAAGGCAGCCCTCTGAGCTGATCCGCCACCCCTGGCCCCTGACACTCAGGATGAGGACCTATGCCCTGCTGGAGAGCCCCAGGCCCCATTCCCTGCATAGGTTCCCATGACCTCTGGGGAGGTACAGAGAGACTGTCTTCACCATGTCTCCACCTGCCCATCGTGATCCTCTGTTAGTGAGTCGCCCCCTCGGCCGGCTGCCTCTCTAATGAAGCCGGAATGTTTTTCTGTTCTAATGAGGCCTGGGCTATTTTTAGTGCAGGGAGTGTGGAGCAGCTGCGGCAGAGAGAATCTCACACTTTAACTGTGTGCGTTTGCCAAAAGTGGGTACACTGGCTTACCCGCCGACAAGGAAGGCCTAGCTCCCAGGGCCTGTTGCATGTGCAGCAGATGATTGATTTCTTAAAGCTTTGAAGAAAAAGACTGGTAATGACCAGCTCCTTGGCTCTGATCATTCCCTACAGAAGAAGAAACATTCATGAAAAGAAGAGCCACAAATGATTGGGGTCATCCATGCTGCCATGGGCCACGTAGAGCCCCCTCTTCGAAAATGTGTCCTCTTCTGCCCACAAATATTTTCATTTTGTCAGCCACCCTCTTCCCTGCCCCCAGCCACCAAACCAACCAACTGGCATCCCATGATGCTCCTTCTAAGTCTATTAACCATTGGCCTGCAGCTGGGGCTCTTGTTTCCAAACAAGCTCATAGAGCTGCTTTCTCCCAGGCTTTCTCGCCTTTCTGAATTTGCACCCCCACTGCCCAAACTCACTCCCCCCGCTCCCATAAGCAAAGCCAACATCTTAATAGTAATTAGGAAGTTAGAGTTTGGGGGTTTCTTATCTAATTTTGTGGGGAGTCAGGGCTCTTTTCAGTCCTTTGCTCTAATGGAGTGTGTCTTTGGATTGTGATACACTTGATTGCACACATCCATCATTTTGAATTCATTTGGGTTTTTGCTTTTTTTTTTTTGTTGTTGACACAAATGAGGTGTGGTCTGGAGGGGAGGATGCCCTAGAAACTCCAGAATATAAGACTGCAAGGTTGTGTAATGAGATGAACAGCGCTGGTGATATTGAGAGCTAGGGTGTGATTTGAGTGTGGGTGTACCTACCAAAAAAAATTGTAAATAAAGTCTCAGAACATTTAGCACTTAGGGGTTTGGTTTTTTAAAAATTATTTCCTAGGGTGTTTAGAACTCTGTGGCCCCCCAAACGCTGTGAAATTAACACCTCTGTCTAGCGCCGTGTGGCAATGAGAGATTGTCTGACAACTCTGTGGAAAGTTTAACAAGTAGAATGGTTTTAGCCCAGTACAATGCTGTCAGCATTTCATGTTCCAGAATTTAAAAATTGACATCAGTATGTAGTTTGGTTTACTTCCAGTAGGTCCTGGCAAATATTTTTATTTTAATCTGGCTTAAGGTGTGATTTCAAATGGGGAACATTAACTAAATGTTTTTTGGAGGGTGGATGGCATGGGGATTAAATTACCAAGGCTTTGGTGAAAACTTGGGTTTAGGGCACCTCACTCAACAAGTTGTCAGTATTCAGAGATGTTTTCCTGCCCCCACCCCCGACCCTGACACAAGCAACAGTCCTTCTGGTAATCACACCAGAAGCCCTTTGATGCCAAGGACAGTCATGGTCTCTCATTGGGCCTGACCTAGGATGACGGTCATGGATTCCAAGGATGACCATCATCTCTTGTTTGGCCTCATCTCAGACAGAGGTCTTTTTACATGTAGCAGAAACATAAGGAAAGGGGCATCTTTCTGCAGAACAGCTTCTTTTGAGTTTTCTGGCTTGGCTCAGCCATAGATGGAGGACATTTTTCAGTCCCCCCAATTTCACCTTCCTCTAGTGGACATGAAGATGTTATGTCTTCTCCCTCATTTCTCTCGTTTGCTCCTTTCCTCATTCTCCACCCCACCCCACCCCACCCCCATACCTATGTGCACAAAGGCCCGTGGGCCTGGCTGGAAAGTGAGGCTGGTCAAAAATCTCTGCTGGCCCTTTGAGAGCGTCACCATTTCAGCTCAGCAAAGTGTCATTTTTGGAACAGAAAATGTGATTCTTAAAGGAAACTGGGACCAAAATTTAAAAAAAATTGTCCCTAGAAACCAATGGAATGTCAGTGCAGAAAGACTTGTGTTACAGCCTATAAAATGTGCCCTGCATTTAAAAATTTGAGGTATTTAATTATATAAACAGTGTTTTGTTTCCATCTTGTCTATACCAGCTCTTTTCAGGGGGAGTTGTGTAGAGAGGGATGTGGTGTGGCCTTTGTTGACCAACTTGGGTCTTAGGGTAGCAGGAGGGGAGACCGAGGACTGGTCCTGCAGTCTGCTGGCCAGCTGGCCACTCCCAGAAGGAGGCAGCCTGAGGATGGGGGGGGGTCACCTGGGACTTGGAAAGCATGCTCACTTCCCTCTCCTTTGTGCTTTGGAGGAGCTCGAGTTCCTACGGGTGGCCAAGAAGGAGAAGCTTCGAGAGGCCACGGAGGCAAAGCGCAACCTGCGGAAAGAGATCGAGCGCCTGCGGGCTGAGAACGAGAAGAAGATGAAGGAGGCCAATGAGTCCCGGCAGCGGCTCAAGCGGGAGCTGGAGCAGGCCCGGCAGATCCGCGTGTGCGACAAGGGCTGTGAGGCCGGCCGGCTGCGGGCCAAGTACTCTGCCCAGGTGAGTGGCCCAGGCCCCCTGGATGGAGCCTTCTCCCTGACACTGGTCAGGTGGGCATTGTGGGCTACCTTGTTGCAGATAGATGAGCAGACTGAGGCTCTGGCCCCAGGCCCATGAGGACTAGCATCTGGGCCCTGGGCAACTGACTCCCCAGGTAACCCCAGGCTCACTAGGTTGGGGAAGAGACTCCTCTGCCTGTGGTGGGTGTGGCTCTTTAATGGAGATGGTGTGAACTTCCGGAGCAGGAAGGGGCAGGGGGGTGAATTGTGTGGCTGCCCCACAGGAAGGGAAGTGCTCTCCAGACTCCGGCGTCTCCTCTCCCTGATAAGGGGGGTCCAGACTAAACAGGGCAGGCAGAAGGGCGCCTGAGAGCAGAGGCCAGGGTCTGAGGGCCACTGAGCAGGTGGGGCCAGCCAGCCCCTCCGCTGCCTTGCCCCCATTCAGGTCTCGCCTTTGCAGGTGTCTTTTTCTCTTCCCTCTGAGATATTTGTGCCAGCGAGACTGGTCCTCTTGTCAGTGCCCGCAGCTTATGAAGGATTGGGCTGCACTCCGTCCTGGTGTCTTGTGCCTTTGCCAGGGGGGTGCCATGAGTGAAACCTTGCTTGGCACTCGGTGGGCTCCCCCCACTCACTCTTTTCTCCTCAGTTTCTCCAGGAGATATAGCATCTAACTGGCACAGGTTGGGTGGGGGTCAGCACACAGAAGCTGGGAAGGGTATTTCAAGCTTCATGAGCTTGGGGCTGAGTGTTGTGTGTGTGAGCCTGCCGAGGGTGCAGCTGCCCGGTGCCTGCAGCCTGAGTCTGCCAGAGCTGATTCCCAGCTGTAACAGACTTGGTACATCTAAATTGTGCCTTAACTCCTTCCACCGGGGAGGTTCTGCCACCGCCTCCTTGCGTATCCTTTTCCAAGAGGAGCCTGCAGAGAGCTGTGACTGAGCTCCCACAGCCCCTCTTCTGGCGTGGGCTGGAGCCTGAGGCTCCACCACCCTTGAACAGAGGGGTGCCGGTCTCCAGGGCTGGGCAACCAGAAACGTGCCATCCCTTTCCAGTACCATGGCCAGCCACCGAAACTCCTCTCTCCATCTATGCAGTGGTTGGCATAGGGCCTTCTCTGGTCATCAGATGGATGACAAGTCCCTGCCTTGGGAGGCAGAGGCGGACCGAAGCCCCACCTGGCAGGGTCCTCCGTGGGTGCGGGCCCCCCTCTCCCAAGCCTGGCTCACACCCGCTCCTTTGACTTTCAGATCGAGGACCTTCAGGTGAAGCTGCAGCACGCGGAGGCGGACCGGGAGCAGCTCCGGGCGGACCTGCTGCGGGAGCGGGAGGCTCGGGAGCATCTGGAGAAGGTGGTGAAGGAGCTTCAGGAGCAGCTGTGGCCCAAACCCAGCCTGCAGGCCGGTGGCGGCCACCGGAACGAGCTGGACGAGCTACCGCCAGAGCCCCGAGCCTGACTGCCCTCCCTCTGCCCCGTGGGCACACGCCCGCCCGCGCTGCGGGGCACTGAGCTCCGACCCGGACTGCCCGCCGAAGCGCTGAGCTCCGCGCCCCGCGGACCGACCCGACCCGGACCGCGCCCCGCGGACCGCCCCGGACCGCCCGCCTCCCGCCCTATAGCACAACATCTCTCCGTGCCTCGAACACCGCCGCGTGTTCCGAACTGCCCCTTCGGGCGCCCGGCTGTCCCGACACGCAAACTGTGTTATAAGCTATTTAAGACAGTGACGGACTTGGTCATCCGAGACGGACACCTTTTTTACAAGTCACTTTTGCAAGCCCACGAACACTTGGTGATGCACAATTGGGACGAGTGGTTCCACGCGGGGAGGAGCCCCCGCTCCCGCAGCGCCCCGCGTGGGGAGCCTCCCGGGGGGCCCCTCTCGTGGTCTGACTGGGAGATTTGAGTGAGTTTCTGTTTGGTTCTTTTCAGTCTTTATTTTTAAGTGACAAGTACCCGATTTTCCAGCACGGATGCTAGAAGAGTGTGTGGGGGAGAGATGAACTGAGAAGCTGCCCAGCCTTACTGAAGATGTACGTTAGGGCTCCCCATGGTCACCCCGAGTCCGCAGATGGCTGCGGGCTGCCCCCCGTCGTGCCCGGTGCCCAGGAGTTGCCCCAGGACAGTGGCTTCCTTTTTGTTTTTTTACTGGATCGCGCTCTTTGTTACATCCCCTTCGTCATAAAGGACAGTATTTATCTCCCCAATTGTTCAGGTCGCCCCTGCCCGAGTCGTCCGAGTGTCCAGCTCTGCCCTTGCTGCTCTGAATGATCGGTGGCCATGCCTTTCAGCGTGACCAAGGGGGCTGCTTCAATTCTGGGATCCCCCGAGACCCCACCCCTGCACCGGAACAAAACGCAGCAGTACATCATCCCTGGTCGGGGGGCTGTTTTCTGTCTGTCTGTCTGTTTGAACTCATCCTTAGACTGCACTTTGTTGAAAACTCCCTGTCTTTCTCTTCCCACTTATCAATCAGCTTGCGTTAAAAGGTTTTCTCTTTTAAAATAGATTGTACCAATGTTCTCAAACAGATCCTATCCTAGCACTCAAGTGCTTAGAAAATTCCCTTTGGTGCTTGGTTGAACAAGGGACACATAAGAAAACAATAATGATGTAAAACCTGAATCTTGGGGGGTTGTCATGTGCCTTCCTGCGTCTTGTACGTTCAACACTGACTTGTGACTCCCCCCCGACCCCAACCCCCAAATACCTATCAACAGTATAGAGAAACCGAATCGACCAGTATCAAAAGAATTTCATGCTTGCTCAAAAGCATTTATTCCAGATAATCTCATTTGCTTTCAGCTGTTTGTGCAAATTTATAGGTCTGTGATGCCCAAGCTTGAAAGCGATTTTCCATAGACAGGAGGTGGCTTCCCATCTTAAGATTGTAGTATTTATTTACATAAAAAATAAGATTTTACAGGAATTCTATGCTAACCACCATGGTGACTATGAACATTAACAGGAGGTTAATGTGTTAGGTGCAAAAAAAAAATCATTATCAATATAGCTCGGGAAAGCAACAGCAACAAATGGCTAAACCCACAGAAATTAGACAGAAAAGAGCATTGGCAGGTTCCCCCTCCCCATCCTCTGATATTGGGGGTCCTGGTTCTGTTGACGTGGCCCCTTCTCACGTGCAATGCAAAGGAACATTGTTGATACAGCGTTTTATGTGGGATCGTTTTTGTTTTTGTTTTTTTGCTTCTTTGTATGTTTTTCTTTTACAGTTATTAAAAATTCATATGCATGGAATTAAAAAATCTCTGCCATATGTATATTCATTAATGGGCATTATTACCAATTTGTGTAAAGGGTTTTATTTTGTTATGCAATATGCAGAATACCGTTTCAGGCTTAGGTGTTTCCAGATTTGTATTTTTCAGCTATTTCTTCAAGGGAAACTAGCGATTGAGTTTTAGCAGTGCTTTTAGGTGTGTTAGCGTATATGTGTCTCGGTGCTAGGTTGCCAAGTCAAGAAGTTACACAGAGAACAAAAAAAGGCTTTCCCGTGGGCCTGGGTTTGCTTGAAGCACTGTGCTCAGGGAGGGTGGCAGGGGCTTGAACTCTGCATTCTAGACTCAGGTGTGAGAAGGTGGTCCTCCTTCCCCCTCCCCGCCCCAACAGTGGATAAAAAACCCTTTTCACTTCCAGGTGAATGATCCTGTCCCCCACCCTCTGGTGGATATCTCCCCTCCCTCCCCATTTTCTTCCAAGAAAGTGCATGTTCCCACCCCAAGCCAGCCTTGTTTCTTGAAAATTTAGTGAGATCCGAACACTTTGCAGTAACTTGTCCCAAAGAGGAACGGGTTAGATCACACCCCACCTGGTGATCCTGACAGTATTGAGTTACTTGGCATCAGATTTTTTTTTTTTTAAGGCCAAATTTTCCTCTTGAGAGCATTCACACTAATTCTGCTGAGTGTAGGCTGCCCACGAAATGCAGCTGTTCTGATTTCCTGATAATGGGTTTATATCAGAGCAAGGAAATGTTGACTTTTCTTCCCTTCCCACCCCCCACCCCCCAAGTTAGCGTATGCAGTCCCATGCAAAACCTTTTCACATTAAAGTTGTTGATAAATAGAATTCAATCTTATTTCGCAGATGATACGGAACGATGTGAACCAACTATGGGAACAAATTCTCCTCACCAGCACCTTATTGTTAGGTTGTTTTTCAGTCAATTAACGTTCCATTTTTTTTTCCCAGAGTGCACAACCCCAAATTGGGTGACTTGTGATTGGACCCTTCCCCCACCTTCGTTATTTTGTTTGGTAAGAGTAGACTCACTTGGAACGGACTCTGATGTGTCTGGGCGCGAGCCCCTCGACACACAAATGAGAAGTTCTTTGCCAGATTTTGAAGCTGCTAATGTACATGTTTCTAATCCTAGGCCTTGTAGGAGCAGCTAACTCCTGCTGCACTGGCAGCCTTGGGGGAGGAGGAAGAGGAGGAGGAGGAGGAGGGAATTGGTTCCCTGTGTGATTTCTGTGTATGAAGCATTTTTATACTGCAGCCGAACGAGGTCCCTTAGAGACAGAACTGCTCAGTTTTTACTCCACTTTGCAGCTGCAGCTTAAGTTTTTTTTAAGAAGGGAGAAGAGGTGTCTTGTAGGCTGTTGACTCTCCCTATACTTAAATATATAACCTAGATAATTGTATATTCAGTTTAATTACTCATTGTTTCTATACTGAAAGAAGACTTAACGAAGGGAAAAAACCGACAGCAATAACATTCATATCTATGGAGCAGCTAACTAGTACACATGATATCCTGCTTTTCATACAAAACTAGCCAATATGTAAAAAAGAAAAAACAACAAAAAAATTCAACATGTAAATACTTTTTTTTCCTTCATTTTACACTGTTGTATTATAAGTGTATATGGTGGTTCCTTTTTCAGAAACTTTCTTACTTGGTAGTTTTCTGAGTTGTGTTTTTAACAAAGAAAAAAATTCTTTGCCTGTCTGTTGGGGGGTTGGAAAACACTTTTGGCAAGTTTTCAGTGTGGGTTAACATTTTCCATCTTTTATTTCGGGTCCTTATTTTCATGGTAAAATATTTTATTATTAAAGATTAAATTCTCTTCCCCCCCCCCCAAAAAAAGTCCACGTTTTTGAGGGAGGCATTTTTGTTTGTCAGAAGTCATAAATGACTTTTTTTTCAATTGAGGAAAAAAAAAATCTTCATTTATAATAGCCAAGAGCATTTCAGCACATTTCTGTTCTGTTTTCTCCTATGCTGCTGCTAATGACAATATTGTGACTTACCCTGCTATTCAAGAACTATTTTTATGTAATTAATGTATGCTTTCTTGTTTATAAATGCCTGATTTTAAAAAAAGAAAAAAAAAGAAAGAAAAAAGCTTGGCATATTTATCTATCTCGTTGTGTACCTTGCTGGTCCTTTCCCCCTCCCCCTTGAAACAGATAATATTGTAAAATAAAGGCCTCTATGAGAATATGTATGAAAATAGCTCTGCTTATATACCAGTGACTGAATGTACAGTGTATAGACGCATTACCTAAAATAAACAAAAGTGTTTGGTTCCACTATTTCCACATTACAGAATTTTCTGTTTGCTTCCTTTTGGGTATTTGGGACCAGCTCAGGGTTAGAAGCAGGGCGGCTTCTTTCTGTCTTCTCTGTCTCCCCAACTGATGTAGATGGCCCCCCGTAAGCAAGGTTCTAACTGAATCCAAAGCTCGTTTCCCTGGCTCATCTTCCCATTCAATGATCAGTCTCTTTCGAGGTCAACAGGTGGCCTGGGAATTTTTCCTTCCAGCTCTTGTTTTAATGCCTGGAATAACCCCGTTGTTGTTCCACATGGGCTGATGGGGCTCTAATTTAGAATGTTAGCAAAGAAGGAATCTATCTTCCCTTAAGCCCCAAGTCCCTTTTCTCTTTGGGTATGGCCCAAAGTGAATGAGGTCTATAACATTATCAAAATCCTGACCTGACTGGAAGCAGGACTATTTTCAGAAAAAGGCAGGAGGGAAGAATGATTATTTACTGGTGTGACTCTCTCCTAAGGTCTGTAAATGCCCTCTTTCTACAGGGCACTGAAGAAGAGGATGAGAGAGTGACATGGGGTCAGCACGGAGGCTGAATTCATGGCAGGAACCACTAAGGCATCATAAGATAGCTCCTCCATTGCAGGCAGGAGGGAGCAGGTGTGTGGAGGAAACAAACAAAACATAGGAGATGGAATCTCACTTCAGAGAGCATCTCATCGTCTTGACACCCCCCCCCCCCCAAGATTCATGCCTTTTAATATTTTAATCACTAGGGTTGCTTTTCTATTAAAGTACAAATTATCCTCCAGGCTTCCAGGGATCCAGCAGCAAGAAGGCTCTGGTCCTTCTACCAAGAGGGAGAGTAATTAGCGATTGAGAAAGAACTGAGCTGAGGGAAACTCCATAGGAGGGAGTAAAAGTTCATTTGGGTTAAGGGAGAGATTTTCAAAGTATAGCTCACTGATTTCTCTAGTTAACTGTACACTTCCTGCACGTGCTTTCTCATTTGCTTCCCTTGTACTTTGACATTTATTAATTTTTTAGAAGTTTCACATCTTGGGTTTTCTTGGAAGGGCTAGCTGGAAAACACCACCTTTTCTTTTGAGGAAGCCGTAAATGGCAAAGAGAATGAAACATAAACTTCAGTTCTAGCGTAGGGGCTTTATGAGAATTACCCTATTAGGGACCAAGATTTTAAATGTCCAGGACTCCATTGCAGAGTCTTCCTCAGTGGGCCAGTTGGCAGTGGGTTTACCACTTAAGGGTTACCAAAGCCAGCTCCATCTAAGATTAGCCTATGCAAAAATCCCATCCTCTCCTCTAAAGCCAAATGGAAGTTATTTAGGGTTAAACTGACCGCTATTCATTTACATGTTAATCCAACTATTTTATCCAGTTCAAAGGATGTACAAAGCACTGAGTGTTAGGCTTGGTACAAGGAAAGATACAAAGAGTAAAAATGGTCCCCGACCTCACAGAATCCATGATTTAGAAGAGAAATTGGGGAACCAGAGGAAAAAACGGCAGAATTGAGTAAGAAAATAATAAGAAAAAATGAGTTTAAAATGAGAATATCCTTGAATCCTAGATTGAGAACTGGAAATTGGAGGACCTCTAGACTAAAGTCTCTTATTTTATAGAGGAGGAAAACCAGATCTAGGGATATGGTCACACAAAAGATGTGTCAAGTCATAGGATCTGAACTCACATCCTTTGGTTCTGCCAGTCGTCTGTCCACCATTGTGCTGTTTGAAGTTGGAGGAAGGAGAGAACATTTTCTAGGAGAGAGGGGGGAAGGCTTTCTGGGGCGGGTGGCATTTGAGCCAGGGTGGGGGAGAGAGAAAACAGTGAATGTATTCAAGCTTGAACATCCATTCTGAATCCTCTGGCTGGAGGGAAAAACACTGGAGGCAGCCTTAGGAGGCCATTACAAGGATTTTCTAGATAAGATTTACACCTGAGGGCCTGGTGAAAATGGGAATTGAAAAGGGAAGACAGATGGATGAGAGACCCTGAAGGGATTCATGGGCCTTTGTCTGTGGTCTTGTGACCTCCTGAAACCCACATCCTGAGAGTAGCTACTGCTGGCAGGTCCGTATGTACCAAGGTCTCGGCAGCCTTGCTATCCATAGGACACAAGGAAGGAATAGTGGCGGAGCAAGGCTGGGTAAGGAGATGAGTAAAGTACGGCCCCTTCAAATCTCCAGGTCATGTCTAACCTAAGTCCCCACCTCCCTCACTTTACTCAGAAGCTGGCCTTGCCAACCCTCAGCTGGTAGCTTTAAAAACCCTAAGCTTCCTTGGCCAGTGTGATGGTGAAATTGCCATGGGCTGTGTTTGTTTCCACCATCTACCCAGGGTGGGCCCAGGCAGGCAGCCTGGTAGATCTTGGGAAGGAGACTATTCCACTGGCTAACCAGCCTCTTGGACTGGGCTCCTCCTCTTTCTTTTTCCTTGTTCTTTAATTAAAACCAAACCCTTTCAACGTGGATGGAGGGGTGGTATCTGCTTTTTTGTCCACAGCCCATTGGGCCCAGGAGGGGACTCAGGAAATAGCTCAGGCAGGGATATATAGCTGCCTAGCTCCTGTGCTGGGCTTGGAGAGGGAAACAAGAGACTGAGAAATATAGGATTTAGAGCTAAAGGGAACCTGAAGGGTGGAGAACCCCAAACTTTCATTCTGCAGATGATGAAACAGACCCAGGGAAGGAGGGAGTCCTTTGTGCAGAGCCAAACCAGAACTTGGGTCTCCTGACTCCTCATCCTTCACTCTTCATGCTTTGAGCTAGAAAGAAACCTTAGAGGTCAAAAAGTCAGACTCCTCCATTTTACAGTTGGGGAAACTGAGGACCAGGAAAGCTAGATAGTTTTCCTAAGGTTCCCCCAGGTAATAAATTGCTGAGACAGGATTTTCTTGGGGACCCAGGTCCTCTGACTGACAATCCAGCTCGTTTTCTCTCCCCTAGATCACTTTGTCTCTCCTTTTTGTGGAAGGAAGGAAGTAAAGAAGGGAAGGAAGGAAAGAAGTGAGGGAAGGGAAGAAAGAAGGCAGGCAAGAAGGAAGGGAGGGAGGAAGAGAAGGAGGGAGTAAGGGAAGGAGAGAGAGAAAGGAAAGAAGGAAGGAAGGAAAGAAGGAAGGAAGAAAAAGGCATGTAATAAGTGCTTACTCTATGTCAGGAAATGTACTAAGTCCTGTGGATATAAACATAAGCAAGCCAGACAGATCCCACCCTTAGGGAACCTACTTTCTAAAGGGGAACAAAACATTCAGCCCAACTTCTCAGACAGCAGGATTAGGAAAGGGAAGTCAGAACGATGGTGGAGCCACACACTAGGGATCGTTCAGCCTTACCTGGAAGGGCAGCGTTGATCTGATCGCTGTTCTTAGAGCTAGAGTTGGGAAAGCTTTGGGAAGGAGAGGGAAAAGTACACAGTGGCCAGGGGGGTGACAAGGAGGGCCTGAGACAGGAGAGCTAAAGAGACAAGATTGAGTGTTTTGGGGTAGGGTTAGGGGAGGGGACAAATGGGGAGAAAATTTGGAATCCAAAATTTTGTGAAAATGAATGTTAAAAGTTAAATAAATAAATTTAAAGGAATAAAAGAAGAGAGAGAGAAGATTGAATTGAGCACGGGACTTGGAGGCAGAAAGATCTGGGTTACTTCCTAGGTTCTCCATCCCTGCACAAGTTCCTTCAACTCATGGGACTTCAGTTCCATCTCTGTAAAAGGAGGAGAATCTCTAAGGTCCTCTCCTCCAACCCCATCATCTGGGCACTAGGTTACTTATTGATGCAACCTCTGAAATATCTTTTACGTCGATCCCCTTCTCTCATTCCCATCATGCTGTACCCTCTTCCTAACTGGTCTCCCTGCCTTGGATCTCTCTTCTCTCCAATCCTTTCTGCACAGGCTGCTAGAGTAACCTTGATCATATCACTCCATCACTCATCCTTCCATCTGTTTTTCAGTCATTTCAGTCGTATCCAATTCTTCATGACCCCATTTGGGATTTTCTTGGCAGAGATACTGGAGGGATTTGCCATTTTCTTTTCCAGCTCATTTTACAGTTGAGGAAACTGAGGCAAACGGTCAAGTGACTTGCCCAGGGTCACACAGCTAGAAAGTGTCTGAGGGTGGATTTGAACTCAGGAAGATGAGTCTTCCTGACTCCAGGCCTTTTAACCAATTCACTACCTAGCTGCCAATCAAAATTGTAGGTAATTAGAATACTATGAAAAGACACATGGTGTCATTGAAGCTGTATCAGGTATTTGAGAAAGTACTGGACTTGTGTTCAAATTCTGCCTTGGACACTTAATAGCTAATCTCTTAATTTGTCTCCCATTATAGCACATGCCATTCCCACCCCCCAGGTCCCTAGCCCTGGGCCCAACACACAGTAAGTGATGAGGAAATCCTTGTAGACTGACTGATTAGTCATTAAACTGCAGGATTTGATGCCAAAGCCACAGACCCTTATGTTTATGGGTCTACCCTAGCCTGGTATCCGGTTTCCCCTTCCTGCCTAGATTCCAGTTCTTGGTTTGAGCTAACGCTAGATCGCCACAGGGCCAAGCCAGGCTCTTCCCACTGCCTCACCCTCCCCATTCAGTGCAGTCCCCAAATGCAGGATAAACTCCGACCCCCACCCCAGATACACACTAGGGTGGACCACAGGATGTTACACTCCAGAGGAATTCCTATTATGCTGGAGCCAGCTCAGGGCTCCACACCCACTGGGAGCAGAGACTGGAGAGACATTCTGTCCCCAGTCCAGGGCCCAGTCAGTCCCTCTGACTCTGACAAGCTAAACAGCTCTGGAGAACGAGGCTCATCTCCTCTTGTTTGAGCTGGAAAGAAACCTTAGAGGTCATCAAGTTTGACTCTCTCATTTTACAGTTGGGGAAGCTGAGGACCTGGAAAGGTCCATGGGGCTGCAGAGGAGGATTCCCACTGCAAACACATCCTTCTAGGCAGTGAGCTCTCTGCACACCTCTGCCCATTTCCCATCTCAGGAATTTTGTCCTTCCTCCTCTCCCTCCGTCCCAGCTGGGTTTAAAGTCTAGTTCAAATCCTACCTTATTCTGGAAACGTACCCTAACAAACCCAACCCACAATGATCTATAAGCCCCAGTGGCCAGTCTGAGGATCAGGGTGCATGAAGGACTGCCTCTCTCTTCATCTTTCCCTTTTGGAACGTCTGACTTTCAGACTCAGCTCAGGTATCACTTTCCTCCCACAGCAGGGATTTTTAGCCTTTGGTGTACTATGAACCCCTTTGGGCTCTCCCTCACTAAAGGGAGGAAGCTTAGGGACTTTTTCTCAGAATAATGCTTTTAAATGCGGTGAAGTCCATACAAAGGAAATCAATTATGGTGAAATATAGTTACTGATAATAGTAGTAGTAGCTAGCATTTGAATAGTTTGCCAGACACTGTGCTAAGCGCTTGACAATTATTATCTCTTTGGATCCTCACAAAAACCTTGAGAGGGAGGTGCTAGTATTATCCCCACTTTGTAGATGAGGAAACTTGAGGCAAACTGAAATCAAATGACCTTGCTCAGAGTCACACAGGCAGGAAGTTATCTGAGGCTGGATTTGAACTCAGGTCTTCCTGACTTTGGGCCAAACATTCTATTTACCAAGTCTCCTGGCTAGGTTCAAATCCTGCCTCATACTCTAAACTCTTTCTGGATTCAGCTCAAGCATCAGCCTCTGTAAGTTGGCCTCCTCCTAATTCTTAGTGTCCTCCCTTCCTCCCCTGAATTACTATTTATTCTACCTATATTCCACGTATATATTTATGTCTATATCTATCTACCTTTATCTATCTTTCTGTTTTCTCCTTTTTGGAAGGTAAGCATCATGAGAGCAGGCACTGTTTCACTCTTGTCTCTATCTCACTACCTATCACAGTGCTTGGCAAATGGTAGGTGCTTAACAAAAGCTTGTTTTAAGTAGAATCATTGTTAAATTCTGGGTCTTTTTCTCAGGAGTGGGAGCTGTAAATGGGGACATAGGGTGATGAAGACTTAGACCCTCAAAGAATCACAAAATACAGAGTTGGAAAGGACCTCACCAACCATTTGTTCCAGTCACACTAAAAAACGATTCTTTCCCCCATCTCCCCGCAATAACTTGGGGGAGGAGGGAGAAAATGATCGCTTTTTAAGCGCCTACTATGTGCTAGTCTTCACAGTGAAGATTTCCCCTGGCAGAATGGGTGGATGGGAACGATTTGTTCCAACAGCCATGATGGTGGCTGAAGCAGACGCTGTGGGGTACTTAGAGCTTGGTCAGCCATCAAAGACACTAAGGTCACCCACTGCATTCCGGGCCATCGCCGGACATCTTGACTTTTGTCCTGACACTGGACTTCACTGACTCTGGAAGAGAGAGTGAGGCTGATGGCTTTGTGCAGCTCTGCCTCACTTAAATCCAGTTCACGAAAGAGTCAAGACATCCCATCCCTCATGATATCATTAGTCCTCTTTGAAAATGGAAAACAAAGGACAAATGAGAACTATGCGCCAGCGCTGTCCCAAGGACTTTACAATTAAGTTTCGGTGCACCCCACTCCCCACAGCAGTGGAGAGCCCTCTACCCCATGAGGTTGCCCATTCGGCTTTAAGACTATGTTTAATTGTTAGAATTATCCAGCCTTTGCAGCCTCTGCTCCTCAATCCTCGTTCTGCCTTCTAGAGATAAATCCAAAAAGCTAACCCCTCTTCAGCACGAGTCCTCCTACGTTGGAAGACAACCCAAGTCTTCCCTTGTTCAGGCTAAATATCCCCTGTTCTGTAACTACTTCTTTGACATGGCTTCAAGATCCATTCACCGTCTTGGTTATGCTGGGGACACCCGCCAGCTTCTCACTGTCCTTTCTAAATGCGACACTTCAGACAGAGCGTGATCAGGACCCAGGCTAGCGCTCCATTACCTTGTTATTCCTGGAGACCTGCGAGCCAAGGTCGCCCGAAGATGCTTTTAGCAGGTCCATCACGCTGCTGACTCGTGGGGAGCTTGCAAAGTCGCTAACCCCCGCAGATTTCTTTTTCAGAAACCCTCCTATCTAATCATGCCTCCCTCCACCCCAGTCTTGTGCTCTCAAAGTTGACTTTTTGGGGTACCTGAACGTACGACTTTACATTTATCCGCGCTATATTTGACTTTATTAGATTTCAGAACAGGGCTCCTTATTAGGAGGTTATTAAGACCTTCTAGCTCTCTCTCCTTCCTGGAACTAGATTACCTGTACACTGGAGGAGCTTGCCATCAGTACTTTTATCCAAGGCACTTCTGCTTGCCTCAGTTCTACATCTGTAAAATGGGAATAAAAAATAGCACCAACCTCCCAGGGTTGTTAGACTCAAATGAGGTAATAAATGTAAAGTGCATAACACGGTGCCTGACACATAGCAAGTAGTATATAAAGAATAGCTACTACTACTACTACTACTACTACCACCACCGCTACTACCACTACTACTACTACTACTACCACTACTACTTACTACTGCTACTACTACTACTGCTACTACTACTACCACTACTACTACTACTACTACTACTACTACTACTACTACTACTACTGCTGCTGCTGCTACTACTACTACTACTACTACTACGATTGCTATTAATTACTCTGATAAACCTAGGTAAGCTATATCTTTAGCATTCTCCAGGGGTATGGTCTAGCCAGCTAGGGAGAGTGGTCCCTCCATCTCAACTCCTCTTAAAAATGGTTTCTGGGTCAGCTAGGTGGTACAGTGGATAGTCAGGAGGACGTGAATTCAAATCCAGCCTCAGACACTTACTAACTATGGAACCCTGGGCAAGTCACTTAACTCTGATTGCCTCTTTAAAAAAAAAATTCTTTGCACTTTTCTTTCTCTTCTCTTCTTGGTCTTTTCCCTTATCCTTCTTCTAGAGGCTCCTTTTCTCCCCTTCTCCTTGAAGGTTGGATCAGCTGTAACAACCCTAGTGCTCAGCCTTGGGAAATAGCCCATGAGAGAGACCCTGACATTACCTCCATCCAACAGGGAGTCTGGTCCTGGAGTTCATGTGGTCAGGGGAGGGGACTAGAGGTTGTCAAGGGAGTTCTACTCAACCCACCAGTCCATCGTTGGATGGATTCCCTCAATTACCAACAGCAGCAAGAAGGATTTGTTAAATGTTTTCTATGTGACAGGTACTGTGCTAATCACTACAGACACAAATATTAGCAAGAAGAAAGACAGCTGTTACTCTCAAGAAGACTACATTGGAATGGGCAACGACAACATAGAAAAGGGAAAAGAGATGGGGGCGGGGCTTGTACTTCAACAGTAGCATGGCGGCAAAGTTCAGAGGGTCAGAATCAGAGCAGGAAGGTGAAAGGAGGATGGCTATCCTCAGAAGGAAGGCTCTAGAATATAATAAGGGGGCTGCAGGAGTGGAGAGATATTCTTGGGTCAATAGGCCACAGAGTTCCTGGGTGACAAAGCAGCTGTTGAAGGCTGGTCAGTCAAAATCAGGACCCCGAGATGAATGAAGGATGCCAATTCATGGAGGGTTGAACCCTCAGGGACTTCTCCCTCTGTCCCTCAGGAATTGGCCATCCCCATGAAGAAACCACTTTCCATGAACCTGTGAGAGTGGGAGAAAGTCATCCATAACAACTCCCCCCCCCCCCCCCACCTCAGACCTCTCCCCTGTCTTGAGTTCATCCCCTTCTCTCTATTTGCACCCAAACTATGAAGGGTCACCTCTCATTTGGTCTCCCTGACTCAAGCCTTTCCCTTCTCTGATGCATCCCTCACCTCAATGCTTGAATGATATTTCTAAAACACGTCTGACTGTGGCACTCCCCTTTTCAAGAAGCTCCAGTGGCTCCTATACCCTCTATGATCAAATTTCAACTCTTCTGTGTGTCATTTAAAGCCCTTCAAAACCTGGCTCCCACCTACCTTCACAAATAGACTACACACTGCCCTCTTTCACATACTGTTTTTCCAGCCAGACTGACCTCCCCATGGCTGTTTCTTGACCACAACCTTAAGGATCACAGATTTAGATCTGGAAAGGACATCAGAAGTCATCTAGTTCAACCCTCTTATGCGACAGAAGCAGAAACAGACCAAGACTCATTCAGCAATTTGGCAAATCTGGGGTTCAAATGAGGACAGGGATTTGAACTCAGATCCCTTTCCCTTGGCTGCATGACCCTGGAAGAAGTTACTTAATCTCTGAGCCTTAATTTCTTCTTTAGCAAAATGCAAATATTAAATACCTCCCTCAAAGGGTTCCTGTAAGCAAATGTCTAAGTGAATATCATCTATGCCCTCTAATAGGACAAGTTGCAGTCTGAAGATTTCTCAGGGCCCTTTCAGCGCTAAGTGATCAGTGACCTATAATTCTTATCTGAGGGGGTATTGTCACATGGGATCAGAAGGAGGCTAGGTGGGCAAGGATTCCATATCTATACCTCCAGGTCTGTCCAAATCATAAGGAATTTCTGCACTCCCTCTCTCCCCCCCTTTATACCCTGTCTCCCAGGAACTCTTTAGTGTGCCTAAGGCTTGACTGAGCACCTGAGTTCAAATCCTGCCTTTAATACCTCTGTGTAACCTTAGGCAGGTCTCTCAAAGTGTCTGGCGCTCATTTACCTTCTCTATAAAATAAAGGGGTTGAATTAGATGGTTCTCCTTCCCCCAAATTCTAGATCTGTAATCCTTCCATAAGGCAAGGCACTAAGTGAAAGGGCAAACATCCTGGTTTACTCCATAGAATATACCTGTATTTCTTACATGTACAAATATGGAAGGTAGTAATATGGGGAATTTATGAAGCACCTTCTATATGCCAGGCACTGTGCTAAATGGTGGGATACAAAGAAAGCAAAACCAAGTCCTTGCTGTCAAGGAGCTCACAGTCTAATGATACCACAGTATAGCTAATAGATGGAATGCTGACCTTAAAGATACTATTACTACTACTACCACCACCACTATTTCTACTGTTACTACTGCTACCACCACCATCACCACCATTATCACTACTACTACTAGTACTAGTACTAGTACTACTACTACTACTACTGCCATAGCTAATGGATGGAATGCTGACCTTAAAGATACTACTACTACTACTACCACCACCACTACTTCTACTGTTACTACTACTACCACCACCATCACCACCATTATCACTACTACTACTACTACTACTACTTCCATAGCTAATGGATGAAATGCTGACCTTAAAGATACTACTACCACCACCACCACTACTACCACTATTACTACTACTATTACTACTACCACTACCACCACTAGCTAGCCTTTATGGAGCAATGTAAGGTTTGTGACATGCATCTCATTTAATACTCAAAACAACCCTGTGGGATAGGTGCTATTATGATCTTCATTTTAAAGGCAAGAAAACTGAGTCTAGTTAAATGACTTGCCCAGAGTCACACAGCTAATAAGTGTCTGAGGCAGGATTTGGATTCAGATCTTCCTGACTCCAAGTCCAGCTTGTGCTGTCCACTGTGCTGCCTAACTGTTTTGGTTTCAAGTCTTGCTTCAAACTCCTACTGACTGTGTGACCATGGGCAAATCCCTTAACCTCTCAGGGCTATAAGTTATAAATAAGGTGCTAACCTGCATTGGGGTGGAGGAGGGAGTGTTTTCACCTCTATCAGTGAAAGCACAGTTCAGTTCCTAACTCCTATGTATATGCATGTGTATGGAATGCATGCCTAGAACTCAAGGCAGCCTTTGGGCATATAAATTGCCTATTCACTTGGGATTATTTATTCATTCCACAAAGATGTGTAGACTAGCACCTAGTACGCGTTAGAAGGGTAACATGGCAGACTAGATAGAGAGAGAGCTGGCCTTGGAAGCAGGAAGACATGGGTTTGAATCCTGCCTCTGACATCTGTTGATTGTGTGACCCTGGGCAAAATATCTCATGACTCTAGACAGCCCTCTAACATTGTGAGTTGCAAAGAATGGACCAAACTGGATTGGTAGAAGAAACTTCCTTATCTTGCATTTTTCAGACTGGACTCTGTGCTTGATACACCTGCTTAAAGAGATCAGTGAGCCCCATGTCCTGCCCTCAGCACACTCACAAACATTGCCTGATAGTAAAAAAAAAAATTTCAGTTTCAAATTTTCTCCCTCCTTCCTGCCCCTTCCACATCCATTGAGAAAGTAAGCAATATGATATCCATTATACATAAGAAATAAGAAAAAAACACAAGAAAAATAAAATGAAAAAATATAATTCAGTCTTCACTCAGAGTCCACTACTTTTCTTTCTGAAGGTATATTGCATTTTTTATCACAGGTCCTTTGGAATTGTCATGGATCATTTCATTGATTGGAATAGCTAAGTCGTTCACAATTGATCATTCTTACAATACTGCTATTATGACTATTTTCCTGACTCTTCTCACTTCACTTTGTTTCAGTTCATATAAGTTTTCCTATATTTTTTTAAACATCCTTCTCATAATTTCTTACAGCACAATATTATGCTCTCACAATCATATAACACAACTTGTTCAGCCATTCTTCAAGTGATGGGCATCCCTTCAGTTTCCAGTTCTTTGAAACCAGAAAAAGCTGCTATAAATATTTTTGCACATATCAGTCCTTCTCCTTTAATCTCTTTGAGGTTGTAGACCTAGCAGTGATATTGCTAAGTCAAAGGTGTGCAGAGTTTTATAATCCTTCGGTTGTAGCTCTAGATTGTTCTCCAAAATGTTTGGACTATTTCACAATTTCACCAATAATTTTTTCATACTCCCCTAATTAACTTATGCTATCACCCTTTATGTCTAAATTGTGTACCTATTTTAACCTTTTCTGGATATATGGTGTGGGTTATTGGTCTATGTCTAGTTTCTGCCAGACAGCTTTCCAGTTTTCCAAACAGTTTTTGTCAAATAGTGAGTTCTTACTTCAACACCTTGTATCTTTGGATTTATCAAACACTAGGTTACTGTGGTCGTATAGTTCTGTGTATTGTGTGCCTCATCTGTTTCACTGATCCACGACTCTACTTCTTATCCTATACCAGGTTGTTTTGATGATTACTACTTTGTAATATAGTTTGAGATCTGGTACTGGTAGACCACCTTCTTTCACTTTTTTTCATTGATTTCCTTGATATTTTTGACCTTTTGATGAATTTTGCTACTATTTCTCTAATTCTATAAAATAATTTTTGGTATTTTGATGGATATGGCACTAAATAAGCAAATTAATGTAGGTGGTATTTTCATCTTTATTATATTGGCTCATAATTAATATTTCTTCAATTGTTTAGATCTGTCTTTACTTGTATGAAAAGTCTTTTGTAATTGTGTTTGTATAGTTCCTGTGTGTGTCTTGGCAGATAGAATCCCAAATATTTCACACTGTCAATTTGAGTTTCTTTTTCTATCTCTTCCTGTTGGATTTTGGTAGTACATAGAAATGCTGATGATTTATGTGGGTTTATTTTATATATTACATTATTTATATATTATATATTTTGTATCTTACTACTTTCCTAAAATTGTTAATTGTTTCAACTAACTTTTTGGTAGACTCTCTAGGGTTTTCTAAGTATACCATGATACCTTCTGTGAAAAGTGATAGTTTTGTGTCCTTGTTGCCTATTCTAATTCCTTCAATTTCTTTTTCTTGTTTCATTGCTATAGCTAGCATTTATGGTGGATTATTGAATAATAATGGTGGTTATGGATATCTTTGCTTCGTCCCTCATCTTATTGGAAAGGCTTTTAGTTTATCCACATTACAGACAATGCTTGTTCTTATTTTAGATAGATATTTGCTTATTGTTTTAGGTAGAACTCCATTCATTCTGATTTTTCTATTTTTTTTTAACAGAATGGGCATTGTATTTTGTCAGAAAGCTTCTTCTGAATCAATTGACACAATCTGTGATTTTTGTTGATTTTGTAGTTGATATGGTCAATTATGCTTCTTGTTCTCCTAATATTGAATGACTCTTGCATTCCTGGTATTGATCGAACCTGGTTATAGCATATGTTCTTTGTGATAAATTGCTGTAATTTTCTTACTAGTGTTTTATTCAACAAGTTTTGCATCAATATTCATTAAGAAAATTGGTCTATAGTTTTCTTTATCTGGTTTTGATTTCCCTGGTTTAAGTATTAAAATCATATTTGTGTCCTAGAAAGAATTTTGAAGAACAATTTATTTCCAAGCAGTTGATATACTGTTGGAATTAATTATGCTTTAACTATTTTATAGAATTCACTTTTAAATCCTTTTGGTCCTAGGGATATTTTTTCTTAGGGAGCTCATTTTTGGCTTGTTCAATTTCTTTTTCTAAAAGAGAGTTATTTTAGTATTCTATTTCCTCTTCTGATAATATGGGCAATGTATATTTTTGCAAGTATTAATCCATTTAATTGGATTATGGCTAATTTTATTAGCATATAGTTGGTCAAAATAGCTCCTAATGAATGCTTTAATTTCATCTTCATTGGTTGTGTATTCACTCTTTTAGTTTTTGAGACTGGTAATTTGGTTTTCTTAAAGTATGCCTCTCATAAACATTGGATTCTGGTTTCTAATCCGTTTGACTGTCCTCTTCCACTTTATGGGTGGGTTCATCCTCTTCACATCTATGGTTATGATTCCTATGTATTTCTCTCCATCTATTTGTCCTCTTTTTTTTTTACTTTGTCCCATCCTCAAAAATCTGTTTGGTTTTTTTATCACAGCCTCCCTTAATCCATCTTTCCTCTTACCACTGCTGTCCTTTTCAGTTAGCCCCTTACCATCCTACTTCCCTGTTGAGCAAGATGGATATTTATACTAAACTGTGTGTATATATAGTTCCCTCACTGAAACAGTTCAGATGAGAAGTTCAAATGTTGCCCACTTCCCCTAATAATTTTTTCCTCTTTTATGTGAGATAGTTTTTTTCATTCTTCCTTTCCATTCTCCATTCTTCTAGTGCATCCCTCTTTCTCCTTCCATCCTATTTTTGAGATTATCCCAACATAATAGACTCACACCCTTGCCCTCTGTTATGTAGACTCCTTCTAACTGCCCTATGTTACATGTCATATGTATCATATTCCCATATAGGAATATAAACAGTTTAACTTTCTTGAATTTCATATAATTACTCTTTTGTGTTTACCTTTTTATGCTACTCTTGAGTCTGGTGTTTCAATGTCAGATTTTCTATCTTGCTCTGATCTTTTAATCAGGAATTCTTAAAAGTCTTCTATTTCATTAAATATCCATTTTTTCCCCTATAAGATTATACTCATTTTTTCCCAGATACATTATTGTTGGTGGTAATCCTACTTTCTTTGCCTTCCAGAATCTCGTCTGGCAAGTTATTCACTCCTTTATAGTGGTAGATGCTAAATCTTACATGATCTTGAGTGTGACTCCATGGTATTTGAATTGTTGCTTTCTGGCTGCTTGAAATATTTTCTTTTTGACCTTGATGCTTTAAAATTTGGCTATAGCATTCATGCAAGTTTTCACTTTGAGATCTCTCAGGAAGTGACCAGTGAATTCCTTGAATGTCTACTTTGCCCTCTGGTTCTATGATATTTGGGCAGTTTTCCCTTTATTTCTTGCAATAATGATGGCTCTTTGATAATGAATTTCAAGAAGTCTGATAATTCTTAAATTATCTCTCCTTAATTTAGTTTCCAGCTCCATTGTTTTTCCAATGAGATATTTTACTATTTTCTTATTTTTGCACAGTCTTTTGACTTTATATTATTATATCATGAAGGCTCATGGAATCATTAGCTTCCATTGGACTAATTCTTATTTTTAAGGAATTCTTTTCTGTGAGATTTTATACCTCTTTTACTAAGCTGTTAATTCTCTGTTTCATGGTCAATATGTAGATCTCTGGAAAGTACACTGCCAAGGTAAGTGAACTTATCCACAGCATTCAAAACTTCTCCATTTGTTGTAACTGATGGTTCCACTTATGGATGGTGTGGTGGTGGCTGATGAAGCACCTATGTTTTTTTGGTGTTAATTATTAGGCCAAAATTAGCATGTATTGACAGAGCTAGCTCAGTTTTTGGGAGGCTCCAAAGAAAAGTTTGGGAGAGAAGAGGTATTAGACTGACTAACAAACTGAAGGTCTACAGAGCCATTGTGCTGACCTCATTGTTATATGCCTGTGAAACATGGACAGTCTACCAGTGCCATGCCAGGAAACTGAATCATTTCCATTTGAACTGTCTTAGGAAGATACTAAGGATGACCTGGCAGGATAAGGTACCAGACAGTGAAGTCCTTGCTCAAGCTGAACCACCAAGCATTCAAACTATGCTTCAGAGAGTGCAGCTCTGATGGACTGGCCACATTGTTTGAATGCCAAATGTACACTTGCCAAAAAGACTATTTTATGGAGAATTTGCATGGGGCAGGCAATCACTTGGTGGTCAGAAGAAACGATACAAAGACACTCTCAAGGTCTCTCTCAAGAACTTTGGATTTGATTGTGTGGGAGACATTGGCACAGGATTGCTCAACATAGTGTGCCCACATAAAAAAGGTGCTGTGCTCTATGAGCAAAGTAGAAGTGAGGCAGCACAAAATAAACACAGGATGCGCAGATTTGGGATATTCACCCCAAATATTCACACAGACTATCTGTGACCAACCTGTGGTAGAGCATTCTGTGTTCCTATTGGTTTGATCAGCCACAGTCGGACACAATGAAATTTCACTTTACAATGGTGATGTCATTTTGTTCCTCTTCGAAGATGAAGGACAACAACCAACCAAACAACCAACCAATTCTCTGTTTACACTTTTCTTGCATTGTTCTCATTTCTTTTCCCATTTTTCCTCTACTGCTCTTATTTGATTAAAAAAAATTTACACTTTAAAAAATGTCTTTCTTTACCTCTTCTAAAAATTCTTGTCTCCAATCTGTCTTTTTCTTTGAGGATTTCTTGTAGATGTTTTCAAGTCATTGTCTTCTTTCAATTTTGTCTTGAGCTTCCCTATCTCCATCGAAGTCTTTTATGCTCAGGTTCTTTTTTTTTTTTTTTGCTCATTTTTTGGGTTTATTTCTTGACTTTAGACTTTATTTTATTGTTGGACTGTGCTCACATTTGGGGATGATAACTAGCCTGGGCTTCTGTGGCTAGATCTCAGGACCTGTAGGTTGTTGGTGCTTCAAAGGTGATGTGATCCCAGGAGAGCTCTGGTCATTGTCCTGGTCCATGAAATTGTCCTGACCCAGGTTGGGTCTCTGCTCCTTCAGGATCACAGACTAATATCTCCTTTCCACCTTTCAACTGTGACCCAGAACTAGTTAATGGGCAAAGGAACTGCCAAATGGCACTGAATCTGCATCCAGTACTAGCTCAGGCATCCTCAGTAATATCTTTCTGACCAGATGTTTAGTCTCCTTACCATCCTTAGGCACTGAGGACTTTTGGTCCCACCACTGTTGCCACCTCCACTGCTGCTGCCACTGCCACCTTCCAGGTGTCACAGCTCGTACTGCTTCCTCCACACCTGCTCCAGGCCAGCCTCCACCCTATGGTCCAGAAGCAGACCTCTCTTTTGGTCCTCCTAAGATGTCCTGGGCTGGAAAAATGAGACACTGTGACATTTTTTCAGTTGTCCTACTTGGATTTTGAATGGAAGCATTCTTTAAGATGTTCTTTAAAAACTTAGTTTGGGAGGGCTCAGCAGGAATGATCAATTCCTTTCACCATCTTTCAGGTACACTAATAATGCTTATGTGAATCATGATATAGTAGAGGTGACTTACCCATGGTCACAGAGACATTGGAATTGTCAGAGACAGGATTGAAAGTCAGGTCCTCTGACTCCAGAACCCCAGGCTCTTTCTACTGCAACCTCCCCTCCCCCAACTCGCCTCATCTCATCCCTTCCCTTCTGTGGTAGGGGGAGGTACAGAAGGGAGATAGAGGAATTTTTCCAGCGTGTGACTGGCAGCCCAGTTGTGCTCAGCTCAGCAGTCTTTCCAAACTCACGAGCCACTTACTATGCAGCAGCCTAGGGGACTGGAACCTCCAACCCCACCCTCACAATGGTCACGAGTCCTAGTTTAAAAAAAGCAACACAGAAGTGAGACCCTGGGGTCCAGAGGAGGATGTTCTAAGGGAGAAGTGAGCATGGCCACAGTCACAAGTCAATGCTGGGGCTTCAGTGTGTGTATGTGCGTTTACAGGGGAAGATGGTTGTTCATAATACATGTAAGCCTGCTGCTCCTGACTCAAGGAAATGAAGGTCTGATCCTGCCTTGCCACCCAAGGGAAGGGAAGAGGTGTGAGGGCAGGGGAGGTTAATGATACTGTGTTGGCAACCTCATCAAAGCCTTCAGCAAACCCTTATTAAGGAGGTTATTCCACAGGAGAAAAAACTGAGTCCTTTACTGCCACAGGCACTGGAATGGAGCTCTAGAACTCAGCAGTGCCTGCCTCTGAGTCCTGTTCACTTCCTATATTCCTCAAACATGGCAGAAGTTAGCTGCAACCCCCATCATCTCTGTGGCCTTTTAGACCCTAGCCAAGAATGTGCTGGTAAATGTTTAACAACTGGCCCTCCTAATTGTGCTCATAGCACATTTTAAAATTTAATCAGTATTATTAAAATTTTCTCCATCATTTTATTAAACCTAGAAAATCAAAGAAACTGTAAACTAACCCCTAATTTGTAATGTTGGCTGTTTTCTGAATATTAATTGCTGACGTTCTTTTGTAATCCTGTTATATCTGGCTCCAATACACTCAGGAGGCTAACTGGAAACAAGTCCTCAGAAAAGTTCTTTTAGGCGCCTAAGGAGTAGGGGTGGGGCAAAGCTGGGTGGGTTTGAGTGCCTATCTTTGATTCTTTGGATAGGTCTGAGATCCCTACTCATCAAGAGTTGCCCAGGAGTTGGGCCAGATTTAGTGCCCTCAAGAAATCAGGTCCCAGATCAACCCCTCTTTACCTTTCAAGTGACTAGTTGTTCTTTAAAGTGTAGAAAGAGCACTAACTCTTGTGTCAAAGGAGCTGAGTTCAAATCCCACCTGGTGTTGACTAGTTATGTGATCTTGGGCAAAGAATTTTTACCTTCCAGGCCTCAGTTTCTTCATCTGTAGAAGTAGGGACTTAGACACAATAAGAGCCTCTGAGACCCCTTCCAGAGTTGGAGAACAATGATTGTAAGCCCATGATGAATGTCTCATCCTTCTGGAAGTCAGAAACATCCTTTTTCTTGATATATCACATAGCATTGTTTTCTTTTAAAAAAGTTCTGAACATGACAAACATCAAATAAAATGGGCATTTGCAGAACTGAAAAGGGATTATACCAAAGGATGTCCTGGAGCAAGCTAAAACTCTTACAAGAGTCAACTGTTAAATTTTCAGTGTGAGCATTTGCACCATGGAAATTGGCAAATGCTATAGATCAAATACGATCAATAATAATTCAGTATTATTATTGATTTATCATTTTGTTAGATTATTATTTTGTTGTGCTGTCATAATTATTGATTTATTGTTTTATTGATTGTCTACACTTTGAGAAAATGGTGGAGAAAATCTTAATAGCAGATTTACCAGGAATCTTCTGATTAAACATTAAACAGCAAGTATCTATTTTTATTGTGTGCTGTTCTTTTTAAGTATGTAATAAGTTCAACCTGTAGCTTTCAGAGCTATCCAGCTTGTCTCCACTCCTTTCTGGCCTTTCTCTTGCTCTCTTTTAAGTATTTTTAAAAAAGCTGTTTCAATAATTCTTTTTTCTTTTTCTTGCATTCTATCTTTTTTTCCTATCCTATTCTTATCCTCCCTCCCATTCTTATGCTAATTGGTCAAAAAAAAAAGCATAGTCAGACAAAAGGAATTTCCACGTTGGTCATTTCTAAAAATGGTTCTTGTTCTGCATCTTGAGACCATCACTTCTCTACCCCCAAAATGAGTCTCATATAATGATTTTATAACTCTCCAATGTACTTATTATGCATTGTTAAGTTGTTTCAAGTGTGTCTGACTCTTTGAGATCCCATTTGGGATTTTCTTAACAAAGATATTGGAATGGTTTCCCATGTCCTTCTTTAGCTCATTTTACAGATGAGGAAACTGAGGCAGACAGGGTGAAGTGACTGGTCCAGGTTCACCCAGCTAGTAAGTGTCTGAGGCCAGATTTGAACTCAGAAAGATGAGCCTTACTGACTTCAGGACTGGAGCTCTATCCATGGTACCATCTAACTGCCTATCACGTATTAGTGAACATCATAGCTACCTCTGTTGAGTCTTGAATATAAGCTTCATGAAAATAAAGACCAATGTGTAGGCTGAACTCTGCATGCCCAGAGCACAGTGCATACAGCAGATGTTTGATTAAAGTCTGCGTGATTTGCATTGTATTCTGAGGTAAAGTAGAAAGAGCATCAATGATGAAACTGGAAGATCTGGGTTCAAATGCTGCCTCTGAATATTACCAGCTACGTGACCACGGACATGCCAGTTCTGCTCCTGCCTTTTGAACATCTTGAACTGATTGTCTCATAGGCATCTCAAAATCAACATGTCAAAATAGAACTTTTCTCCAAAACTCGGCATTCTTTTGAAATTCCTTGTTATTTTGAAGGACATTACCATCTTCCCAGTCATCCAGGTTCAAAACCTTAAAATGAAAACTTTCAGTCAAAATCTAGGGCTTCTAGGTCAAAATAAGAAGTCCAGGCTCAAAAAAGATAATCACTTTATGAAATTTTTGTTCCATTTTAATGGTTATAGAAGATAGAAATGGGAAAGAAGGAACTATAATGACAAAGAAAGGAGAAAGAAGGAAAAGTTCTTTGTATCCTTATTCCCCCCCATCCCTCCCTTCATGAATATATAATCTTCATCTTTTGTACCTGTTATCCAAAAGTTAGTTCCCTTTTTTCATTCCTCCTTTCTTCCCCCTCTTAAGCTAGATGGCATAAATATCCATAGATGACAATGGATAGATAGAGTGCCAAACATGGAGTCAGGAAGATCTGAGTTCAAATTCAGCCTTAGACATTTCCTTGCTGTGTGATCCTGGGTAAGTCATTTAACCTCTGTCTGCTTTGGTTTCCTCACCTTTGCAATGGGGATAATAATAGCATTTACCTCCCAGGGTTTTTGTGAGGATAAAAATGAAATAATATTTGTAAAGTTCTAAATATAGCATGTAGAACTTATTAGGTAGTTAATAAATACTTGTTCCCTTTCCCCCAGTCCTTTTCTCTATGACTTAAAGATATTAGGGCTCTGAGAAGACATTTGTCTTTTATTTTATAAGATTATAATTGTTATCTGTTATAATTAATATATTGATTTCTATATATTCCTTTCCTAAATATATATGTGCACCTTCCTATATGTTTCTATTTCCATTTCACAATGTTTACTCATTTCTGGCCTTTTCATCAGAAATGCTTGGAAATTTTCTATTCCATCAAAAATCTATTTTTCCTCTATGGGATTAATCTCTTGCCTTTTAAAATATTATATTCCAAGCTCTCTTTTCCCTTTAAGTGGCAACTGCTAAATCTTGTGTGATTCTTATTGGGGCTCATTGATACTTGAGCTCCTTTTTGGAGGAATATTTTTCCTCTGATTTGGAAGCTTTGGGTTTTGGCTCTGATATTCCTGAAAGTTTTCATTTTAAGGTTTCCAGCCTGGGTCAGTCATCCAGTAAACACCTACTATGTATTAGATGCTGTTCAAAGTGCTGGGGCTACAATGAGAGGCCAAATATAATCACTGTCCTCAAGGAGCTCAAAATATCCCTTAAAGGGGAGACAACACAGAAACAATTATGTATAAACAAGTGTCTATAAATGCATGTATATAAATATTTATATATGTATGTATATGTATACACACACAGAGAAACAGAGAAAGAGAGAGAGAAGATAAATTGGAGATAGTGAATAGAGAGAAGATAATGAAGGGGCATTGGGAAGGACTTTTTTTTTTTTTTTTACAGAAAGTAGAATTTTAGCTGGAACTTAAAGAAAGCCAGGGAAGTCTGGAGACAAATATGAGGAGGAAATGCATTTCTAGGCATGAGACACAGCTAGGAAAAGTTCCTGGAGGTGAGAGATGGAGTGTCTTACTCAAAGAAGAAAAAAGAGTGCAAAGTCACTGGTCACAGAGTACATGGGAGATAGGGGTGTGTGTGTGTGTGTGTGTGTGTGTGTGTGTGTGTGTGTGTGTATGTGTGTATGTGGTGTGGGGAGGATTATAATGTGTAAGAGGATTGAACTGGTAGAACAGGTAGGCTTTGAAGGACTTTGAATACCAAACCAAGACATTCATATTTGACCCTGGAAGTGATAGGAAATTACAGAAATTTTTTGAGTAAATGGGTGACATGATTAGACCTTCATCTTAGGAAAATCTTTTTTTTTGGCTGAATGGAAGATGGATTGGAGTGGGGAGAGAGTTGAGATAGGCAGACCTACCATCAGGCTCTTGCTTATCCAGGTGTGACAGGATAAGGGTCGGCGCTAGGGTGGTGACAGTATGTAAAGAGCGAAGGGTCACATTTGAGAGATGCCACACAGGTGAAATTGTCAGGATTTGTTAAGAGCTTGGATATGGGAGGTGAGATAGAGCAAAGAATCCAGGTTATCTCTGAATTGCAAGTCTGAGGGACCAGAAGGATGATATTATCCTCTATGGTAATAGGAAAGTTAGGGAGGGATGGTTTAGAGGGAAGAATAATGAATTCAGTTTTGGATATGTTACATTTAAGATGTCTACTGGTCATCCAGTTTGAGATGTCTAACAGGAGTTGGTGAGTCTGAAAGTTAGGAGAGACATTAGGGCTGGATAAGTAGATCTGAGAATCATCAGTGTAAAGATGATCATTGAAACCATGGGAGCTGATGAGATCACCAAGTGAAGTAGCATAAATGGGGAAGAAAAGGGCATCCAATACAAAGCTCTGGGGGACACCTGCCTTTGGTAGGTATGATGGGTGAAGATCCAACAAAGAGGACCAAAAAGGAACGGCCAGACAGGAGTGGGGAGAACAAGGAGAGACTGATGTCAGGAAAACTGATGTCAGAGAAGAGTGTGATAGATTGTGTCAAAGGCTACTGAGAGGTCAAGAGGATGAGGATTCAGAAAAGGTCACTGGATTTGGCAATTAAGAGATCATGAGTAACTAGAGAGAGCAGTTTTGGTTGAATGATGGGTTCAGAAGCTGGATTGTGGAATCATGAAGAGAGGAAATGGAAACCCCTCGTGCAGATGGCTTTCTTGAGTTTAGCCACAAAAGGAAGAAGAGATGTGGAATGTTAGCAAGTGGGGATGTATGGATCAATGAAGGGTTTGTTTTTGTTTACTTGTTGTTTTAGGATAAAGGAGATATGGGAGTGTTTATCAGCAAAAGGAAAGAAGCCATTAGATAGAGAGATGGAATATGAGTGAGAGAGTGGGGATGGTAGAAGGGCAGTCTGCTGGAGAAAATGGGATGATATGGGATCATTTGTGTAGGTAGAAGAGTTAGCCTTGGCAAGAAGAGGGGCCACCTATTAATCGGTGAAGGAGATATTGGGGAAAGTCACGTAAGTAATATGAGATGAGAGAAAAGGGAGTTCCTGGTGAATGACCTCAAGTTTTTTCAGTAAAACATGAGGCAAGGTTCTCAGCTGAGAAGGTAGGGGAAGAGGGAGACATGTAAGGTTACAGGGGGCTTGGAAAGGTTCAGAACAGCTGATATGGACTGTAGGATGATGAGTTAATTAAGGAGGTACAAAAGGATTTCCTTGCTGTTGTGAAGGCCCAGTTGAGATGGTGTAACATAAATTTGTAATGACCCAGGCAGTTCATGATTTTTTTCAGGTTTTTTAAGCAGTATGTATTTAGGAGTGATAATGGGAGAGATCCAAGGCTGAGATTTGGTAAGGTAAGATTGATGTTAGGATAAAGGGGTTGGGGACTCAATAGAAGAGGACAGTGTAGAGCTGAACTGGCTCATCAAGGGGTCAAGAGTGTGGCCAGGATAGGGGTGATATTTTGGGAGAGAATGGAGAACTTGGAAGTCATAGTAAGGATGAAAAACAGGGTTTGGGTGTGCAAGGCTGAGGAATAGGTTGTGATCAGATAATGGAATTTCTGATTTTTTTTCTTTTTCTTTTTTTTTTTTTAGTCAAAGTAAAACAAAGTTTATTAAAGATTCACCATACTGGGTTAACTCTTAAGAAACCTCCCCATTTGTGATGTTTATGTTAACAAGCAGGGCAGATTGAATCTGAGCCAAATTTCAGATTTCTTGAAGATGGAAGTGGCACATTTGTGAGGATGGCAACGCCAAGGGTATAACCATCTGTATGAATAGCCAAAGTAGGGTAGAGGAGTAGGTCACGGGAAATGAGCAAGTTGAGGAACTGAGAGGTTAGGGTGTTTCTACCGAGCAGAGGAGAGAGCTGAGGGATTCAAGGTTCAAGAAGTGAGGGGCTGGGTAGTTTGAGGGCAGAGACAGGAGCCAAGGGGCCAACTAGGACACTTGTCCCTCTTCCATGGCTCTCTAGCCTCAATTAACTGAGGATCCTGAAAGGGAAATGAGGGTTAGGGTTTGGCTTCTGTGGTTTTTTTCTGGAGGGGAAAGAAGATGTAGAATCTTCTTTCTCAGCTTCAAATGAGACCTTGGACCTGGAGTTGCTGCAGGACTAAGGAAGCTTTGTAGTGGGGAATGAAGGGGTGTGGACTTTGGCCAAGTAGGGTTGGTAGTTGGGAGGTATGGCTAGCCCAGTTTGCCTCCATTGTCTAATTCCCAACTTGTGCTGCTCAGACCTTGTGCCAAGAGGAAATGGTAGGCTTAACTCCCCTACCCTGGGGTTCTGAAATCTTGGATGGAGGGGTAGGAGAATGGGAAAAACTGAAGACCCTCATTTAGAAGAGGGACCAAAAAGTAATTACTCAAAGTGAAAGGAAGATCTAGGTTCAGACTGACTGTGTGACCTTGGTTAGAAGGCTCAGTTCCAGCTCTGCATCTATGATCCAGTGAACTGAACCTCCTTGGGCTTCAGTATCCCCATCTGTAAAATGAGAGGATTGGACTGTATGGCTTCTGAGGTCGCTTCCAGCTCTGGTTCCCTAATGCTATATTCTCCAGGTGCCCACTTCACTCCATTCCTGAGGGTCAGATAAGACAAAACAGGTTAACTGCTTAATAAATGTCAGCTCTTAATACCCTGGGGACATCTTCTGACCCAGTGGGTTGGCAGCAGGGGTGGGGCCGTGTTACCAGAAGGCTTCTTACACAGAAAGGGGAAATGCTTCAAGCCCGTGCTGCTTTGCCCCCTCCACCCCCACACCCTTTTCCTCTTTTTTTCTTCCAGGTCTAGCCCAAACCTCCCCAGGGGTGTCAGGGAGGGAAACAAAGCCTAGGGGGCCTTCCCAAAAAGAAACACAGGTCTAGAGACTGTAAGGAACCACAGTCCATCTTGGTCATCTCCTCTTATTTTACGGATGAAGAAACTGAAACCCAAGTTGTTGAAATGACTTGCTCCAAGGTCATAAAGTTGATCAGTTAGTCAGTCAGTCAAAAAGTATTTATTAAATGCCTACCATGGGCCAGGTGGTGCGTTAAGTGCTGAGAATGTAAAGAAAAGCAAAAACCCAGTCCCCACCCTCGAGGAAAACATGCAAATAACAGGGCACATACAAAATATAGATGAGAAGTGATCTCAGAGGGGGAAGGTGTGAGGTGGGGGGAAGGGTGGTCAGAGAGGGTGGTCTCCTGCCCAAAGTGGGATTCTGTGGAGTCTTTAAGGACATTAGGGATTCCAAGAGGCAGAGAGGAAGACAGAGTGTTTCAGGCATGGGGAACAGCCAGGGGAAAGGTGTGGAGACAAGAGATGCAAGTGTTGTGGTTAAGGAACTGAGATAGTGTAGGCAGATTCTAGAGTAGACTTATGTCAAGTGTAAGAAGACTGGGTAGGTAGGAGGGGGCCAGATTGAAGAGCTTTAAATGCCAAACAATTTATATTTGATGCCAGAGATAATAGGGAGTCGCTGGAATTTACTGAACTGGGGTGCATGTATGTGTGTGTGTGTGTGTGTGTGTGTGTGTGTGTGTGTGTGTGTGTGTGTGTGTGTGTGTGTGAGAGAGAGAGAGAGAGAGAGATGTGGTCAAATCTACCCTTTAGGAAAATCATTTTGGTGGCTGAATGGAGGATGGACTAGTGTGGGGAGAGATCTGAGGCAGGCAGATCCCCTGCCCCAGCAGCTATTGCAATAATCCAGGCAAGAGGTGATGAGGGTCTTCACTAGAAGAGTGGCAGTGTCAGAGGAGAAAAGGAGACATATTAGTTGGAATGACAAGATTTGGCAGTGGATTGGATGGAGTGGCAGGGTTGGACTGAATCCATGTTTTATAAAGGCAGTAGATCTAAGAAAGGGCATTCACAGGACAATCTGTACCCTCAGAATAGAAGCAGTCTGTTTCTTTGCTGTAGGTCTTCTCTTGCCCTGGGTCCTCTCTCTCTACTCTCCTCCACAAAAAAAAGACATTGGATAAGATCAAGAGGATTTTCCCACTCTTTTTCTGGTGGCAAAGAATTGGAAATCAAGGGAATACCCATCAATTGGGGAAAGGCTGAACAAGTTGTTTTATATGACTGTGATGGAATACTATTGTGCTATAAGAAATGATGAGAGGGATGGTTTCAGAAAAGACCTGGGAAGACCTATATAAACTGATGCAAAGTGAAGTAATCAGAATCAAGGAAACTATGTACACAGTAACAGCCATCAGCTGGGAAAGACTTCGCTACTCCAATCAATACAAGATAATACAATGAATCCAAGATAATTCCAAAAGACTTAGGATAAAAAAAATGCTCTCTACCTCCAGAGAAAAAACTAGTGGAATCTGAGTCTCGATTGAAGCACATTTTTTTTTTCACTTTCTTTATTTTCCTTGTTTTTTTGCAACATGGCTAATAAGGAAATAGATTTTGCATGATTTCACATGTATAATTGATATCACATTTTTATCCTTTTCAATGGGTGGGGGAGGGGTGGAGAGAATTCAGAACTCAACTTTAAAAAAACATTGTTGAAAAGAGGATTTTCCCTTAAGGTCCCTCTGTCCCCTCAGCTGCTTAATTAGCTCTTTGAATCCAAATTCCCTCAGTGGCTCAGCTTCTTCATTCTACTCATCAGTCAATCAACAGTCAATTAACAAGCCTTCATTAAGTACCTACTATGTGCTAGGCACTAGGGATATGAAGACACAAGTAAACAATTCCTTTGTTCAAGGAACTTAATATGGTGAAGAGTGGAGGGACACCATGTGTATATACATGTATTTGTATGTATACATATACATATACACATGCGCATATATATACACATACATATACACACATATATGTACACACATTATATATATATATACATATATTATATATTAATTCTACACATTAAATACAAAATAATTTGGAAGAGGTGGGTACTAGCATGGGAAGGAGGGGTGGCTAAGAAAGACCTCATGTAGTAAGTGGAGCTGGAGCTGAGCCCTGAAAGAAGCTAGGAATTTGAAACGGTGGCAGTGAGGAAGGAGTGCATTTCAGACATAGGGCACAGCCTGGGCAAAGTGCAAATAGTGGGAAATGAAATTTTGTGTGTCTGTAACAGTTTGACTGGATTGCACACGGTTTAATCACCTCAATGCCTCATCCCCTCACCCTTTCAAATCTCTCTGTTCTTCAGCTCCCAAGTTCCTCAACCTCCCAGTCCCCCAAGCCCTCAAGTCTTGGTATCCCTGTCCCCTATCCTCTCTTAAGACACAATGGAACCCAAGGGTGGGAGTGCAGAGAACTGTCACATTCTGGAACTTCAGACTAGAGCCTTGAGGATCCAAGGTCCAATCCTCCTCCCCTCCCCTCTAAGTCCCACTCCCCAGCCCCCACCCCTCTTTGGGTCCTGAGAAGAATATTTCCCTGGGAACAGAAATACTTTTGGAAAATCACTGACATAACATTTTCGAAACATGCTGTGATGAGACAATTAAAGGTTTATTGTCTTGTAGCGTTTAAAGTGTAAATGAGCCTCTAACTCACCAGCTGGAGGGGCTGGTAGGGGAGGGGGCTGCTGCTAGGGGAGGGGGGGAGGGAGCTGCCACGGACCAGTAAAGGAGGTCTTAGGCCCAGAAATCCCCAGGTTCCCAGGATGTGTGGCTGCATGGGACTCTCAGGGCTGGAGAGAGGACCTAGAATGCCTGGAGCACCCCAGTCTGTCCACTTTCCAGATCCTCCTTCGTGGGGGAAGAAGGCAGGAGGAGTGTGTATACCCCTTTATGGCTGACTGTATGGGTGGTACTGCTGTGCATGGGGAGACTTGGGTTGGGTCACATCTCCTGGACAAGTGATCCTGGGGATGTCGCTTCCTTAATCTGAGACTTAGTTTCCGCATCAGTAAAATGGGAATGAAAAAACACTAGACCTGCTAGAGTCACAGTGAGGAAAACAGAGCTTGGCAGACTTGCAGTTCCATGGAAGGGGGCGATGTTAGCTCTTGAAGGTCAGAAGGACTGCTTTGTGTTGCCTTTGTATCCTTTGTACCTTACAACAGTAGTAGTAACTTTTAATAAACACCTGGTGAAGAAACAAATGGATGGATGAATGAATGATTAGATGGGTGGTTGAATAAATTGCATTGCATCAAGGTACAGTGCTGCATCTGGAGTCAGAAAGACATGGGTTCCAATCTTACCAAAGGTATTTACTAGCTATGTCACCTTGGGCAAATCACTCCACCTATCTCTCCAAGCATCCATTTCCTCACCTGTGAAATCACAGGTTAAGGTGCCCTGGAAGAGATAGTTAATGGATATCTGGAAAAGGAAGCATGTATCACCAAGGACCAGAGTGGTTACATCAAGAGCTGAACATTCCAAATGTGCCCATTTGCTGTTTCGACAAGATAATTAGACTGGTAGATGACGGGAAAGTCTGTAGATGAAACTTCCCTAGATTTTAACATTTTTAACATAGCACTTGTAGAAAGTATAGAAAAATACAGTCTAGATAATAGCACATTTAGATAGACTTAAAACTGGTCAAATGGAAAAACCCTAAGAATGGTTATTAATGATTTAATGTAAACTTCGAAAAAGGTTTTTAATGGCATGTCCAAGAGATCTTTGCTCGGCCCTGGGGTATTTTAAATTTTTATCAGTGACTTGGCTAAAGGAATAAATGGCAAGTTTATCAGATTTTCAGATGACACAGTGCTGGGAGTGATGACTATCATGTCAGATGGCAGAGCCAAGATCTAAAAAGACTTGAATGGGTTAGACTATTAGCCAAATAAAAATGAAATTCAACAGATATAAGCGATGGAGTCTTACATTTTAAAAATCAATAATACAGTTAAAAAACAGGGAAAGTGTGACGCCACAGCATGCTGTTCATCTTATCTGAAGGTATTCTTGGCCAGCAAGCTTGGTCTGAGTCAATAATGTGATCTGGCTTCTCATTAGATCTTAGAATGTGTTAAGTGAGTTACAGCGTTTAGGAATGAAGAAATCTGCGTTGGTCAGACCATATCTGTTCTGATTATAGTCAGTTCTGGACAACATATTTTAGGAAGGATGTTAATTATTGGGAAAGCATTCTAAGGTAGTAAATGATGATGTGTAAAAGGTTCCAAGTTCCTGTCATGTGAGAAATCACTGAAGGAGTTGGTTGTGTGGGATGGAGAAGAGCTGGGTATGCAATGGCTATCTTCAAATATCCGCAAAGAAGAATGGGAAAGGGTTAAATGTCTAGATTTTTTCCCTTTATTCCCAAGGGCAGAACAAGGGGTAATATGTGGAAGCTACAAAGGCAAAAAACAATGATTCATTATTTGATTAGATTTGTAAGACACAATAAAAGGCTAATGCCTCCTTCCTTGCCTTTACTTGGTACACTCCATCCCTGACCAGAGCCTAGGAAAATCTGGATCCTATTCTCCGATGCCATCTTCTTAGCCAGTGGTCACTTTTCTCTTATGAATGCCTCACCTTTGTATCCCATAGCCTTTGGGTTTCTTGCTCAAGACTTTGGACAAGTGCTTTCTAGGTTCCATCTAGCCATATCCTTTGGGTCCACATGAATCACCAGAAGTAGGTAATCATTCATCATTTTAACATATCTTGGGAGGTTCTCCATTATAACTTGGATGGGAGCCCCAGGAAGACAACTTTGTGTTAAAGCAAGTCAATACATAGCTATGTTGGCACCATTGACTGGGAACTGCCAGGGGGCGCTACTCTTTTCAATCTTCACTAGGTAATTTCACTAGTTGACAGCACAAGTAGGTCTCCTTTGCCATTTCTTAGAGGACAAGCATTGGCTTCCCCCTCAGTGTCTACTTCCCTCATTTTTAGGAAGAGCTTCATTTTCTTTTTTAATCTCCAAGTTTACCATGGTTGGGTTTTTCTTTGGTGACCTTAAGCTCCTTAACATTCTTTCTAGAAGGGAGACGTCGTTTGGCAGAAATATGTTGTATACTCCATGCAGATCTCTGCAAAATAGACCCTGTTAGTCACACTCATTGAGCTTCTTAGCCTTGTTTTGCTACTTGTTGGTGTTACCCCTCAAACACCTTGCTAACCCCCTTACCACCTTTGTCATACCTAACACTTTGGCCACCACGTTCAACGTCCTTTTCTTTCCCTCAGCAACGTCTAATTCTGCATCTGTAATGTAGTCCACTTACCCTTTCTTACTAATTTTGCCTTACCAGAAACCCTTCTCCTTGTCCTGGGGTTTTTCTCTTTAGACTCATTTCCTTTTCCTCCTTGAGATGGCATCTTCTGGAAGGAGCCCTTTTCCTTCAGTTTGAAGTTTCAAGTTCTCCCAAATTTCTTTTCCCCAAATCCTGTTTCTAGTTTTCTTCACAGATTCAAAGTCTTTCAAATGATTTCCATAATTCCCTTCTTACGCAATTCAAGCCCCTCTCCTCCTTTTTTGTATATGACCTTTTCTTGGTCAGAAGTAGCCCTATGGCTCCAGCAGCTGTTGATTTGACTCAGAAAGATTCTTCCTTCCTTCCTTCCTTCCTTCCTTCCTTCCTTCCTTCCTTCCTTCCTTCCTTCCTTCCTTCCTTCCTTCCTTCCTTCCTTCCTTCCTTCCTTCCTTCCTTCCTTCCTTCCTTCCTTCCTTCCTTCCTTCCTCTCTCTTTCTCCTACAAATGGAAACTGGGCCAGTATCACTTACTGCTGTGTACTGTCATCCCCTTTCTTAAAAAAAAGTTACTGCTCTTACAGAAACAGACTGTCCGGGTCCAACATTCCTCTAGGAGGATTGACCCAGTTCCAGCTCTTTTGTGAGTCAGATGCAAAGTCTAACCCAAAACACACAAAAGGACCCCCCTCAGGTGAGTGGGCAGAACTTCGAATACCTTGCTGGCTCTCTGGTTCTCAAATGAAGTCAAATCCTTTCTCCTGTCCAGCCTAGGAAGGATGACTGGGATTCCATTTTCTTCTTCCCTGCCTTGGGGTAGTGCTAAGTCTGCATCCTACATGCTGTGCCTTTTTGAGCCTAGGGAAGAACCTCTCATACCTCTTGAAACTCTACCATTTTCCTTTCCCTCCCCCTACCATCCAATGACTAGCATCAGCCCATGCAAATTATCCTGAGGCTCTGAGAAGCCTCAAGATAGCACTGGGAACAGTAGAGGGGAGGGAAGAGAGAAACAGAGCTGGCAGCTGCTACTGGTAATTCTGACACAATAGCAAATACTCACGTCCTCATTTTACAAATACAGAAAGAGTAGTAGACTGGGAGTCAGGGTGCGTTGGTTCTAGCCTTGGATGCGGTGTGACCTTGGGCAAGCCCCTTCCGCTTCCCAAGACTCAGTTTCCCCATTTGTAAAAATGAGGGAGGTTGGACTAGATGGTTCTAAGGATAGAAAAATGCTGAGGCTGGCTAGTTATGGATACACAGCAAGTCAAGACATCACTTCAATGATGTCATTGGTCTTCAGAAATGAAAGACTAAAAACAAAGCTAGACAGAGTCCAGCTTAATAGATAACTCTGGCTTCTTTTATTAATTTCATCGTGTCCTGGTCAACTAGGTCACCCCTCCCCCTCACTTTCTCCTTCTCCACCTGTTCCTGGTTCTTGGATAAACAAAGTCCTTCCTAGGTAGTCACCCAGGTACAGTGCTGTGGTCAGTGTTGTCATGGCCATAACTCTTCTATGCTATGAACAAATGGTGGCTACCATATTTTGAGTTTGTTCTGCAATGGGACAGATAGACCTAGAGACCAAATGTTTGGGGCAGGAGATTGAGAGCAGTGGAGAGGCTGGGATGGAGTATCCAGCAGCAGGTGGAGTGCTGGAGATTCATGGAGGTGGTGGCTCCATGTACTGGGACCAAGTGGAGAAGAACCTGATCATGGTAACTGTGATCTTGTGATCTAATGATAAGTACCGGAAAGACAGGGCAGGAAATTGAATGAGCAAAGTTGGATGTTAGTCTCTGAGGCTTATATGGAGATAAATTTAACAGGAGTCAATATTTTAATAGCACTTAAAAGTTTGTAAAAGCATTTTGCTATTTGGTAGGTAGTGAAAGTATTATAGTGCCCATTTTAATGACGAGGAAATTGAGGCTCACAGAAACAGGTGAAATAAGAAATGTCAGTTTTGGCTGGAATATGACCTCAAGTCTCCTCATTCCAAATCCAGCATTCTCTCTACCACAGAATGGTAGAGACTTTCTTACCAGGGAAGGAGGCAAAGCATAGATGGGGGGCTTAGAGGATTCATATCAGGGGCTTTGGGAAGCATGGGTTGGAAGGAGCCTAGGGATTCCATTTTCCTAGGGGAAGCAGACTGGAGGTGAGGGGAGGAGGGTTGAGCTACTGAGCTCTTTTGAGGTCTAGGATCAGTCCCACAGTCGAGGTGGGGGGGGGGGCGGGGGGAGACAGGAGGATCAGAGTAAAAGAAGGGTGGAGGGAGGGAGTAGGGACCTGCCCCCTCCTTTCTCTTCCTCCCCCATTACTGTGACTAATTCCCATCCTCCCACTCCTCTGCCTTTGTCACTTGAGCTGGTATTTGCTTCGGTCCTGACGCCCCCAGCCCTGGCTCCCTCCCTCCCTCCTCCTGGTGCCCAAAGCTCTGAGTGAACCCGGATGTGACTCAGTCCCCAGCTCCTGCTGCCCACGCCCTGGGAGTCCCAGCGTCCAGCCTGCCCAAGGCCTAGGGGCTGGGTCCTGGGGGTTTGGGGGAGCCAAGCAGCCTCATAGAGAAGCGCAAAGATGGGGCAGTGACCCTTGGAGGCTGGGGCTGCCCCGGATTTTCCACCCCACCCCACTCCTGAGACTGATCTGTCCCAGATGGTTTCTGACAGCTGGTGGGGAGCTTAGAGGGCTAGTCTCCAGGTCCCCACTATCGTCTGTGTCCTAGGCTGGGCTCCATGGGGGCAAAGCTGAGCTGTGGGGCTGTCTTAGTATCTTCCCTTGGGTAGACAAACATCATACTCCCCAGACAAGCCCCAGCTGTTCCCTTCTCTCTCTTTACCCCCATCCCCAAGGACCCACAGGACAGATTCCCCAGGAGGGAGTGACCAATGACCTTCAGTAATGGATCTCTGCCTTTCCCCCTTCAATCCAGTGCAATTCAGCAATGATTTGTTAAGCTCCTACTTTGTGCCAACACTAGCCTGATAAAGAGTTAGAGTCCTACCTCTGTCTACTGGTTTGGTCATGGGCAAATTACTTTTCCTCTTAGGACCTCAGTTTCCTCCCCTGTCAAATGAGAAGGTTAAACTAGATGATTCCTAAGAGGTCCCTTGCAGATGCAGAGAAATAGAATCCTATTCCAGAGCTGGAGAGGACCCAGTAGAGGCCCAGAGAAGAGAAATCATTTATCCAAGGTCAAGCTTCAAGCTATTGGCAGAGCTCAGACTGAGTCCCTGCTTCTCAGTACAGCACAAGGTCACAGATTAGACCTGGAAAGGACCTTAGAGGTCATTGACTCCAACTATCCCTTTTTACAGAGGAAGAAACTGAGGATAATAGAAGACATGATTTGTCCAAGGTCACTCTGACAAACAGAACTTGACATTGGAATCCGGGTCCTGTTTTTAAATACAATGAGATAGAATCTGGGCTCCAAATCTCTCCCTCTTGGTGGAAGCAAAGTCCCCCTCTTTCCTCCCCCCAAGAGCTAAAAGTTCAGCCAGAGCCCTTGTCTTAATCTGATTGCTGAAGCCCCCCCAGGATGACTGAAATGGGGTTGAGAGGGCCAGAGTTCCATGAGGCTTGGCAAAAGAGGTGCCTGATCTCAGCAAGGGACCCCTGAGCTCCCTCCTGAAAGAAGGGGCCTCTCTAGGAGCAGCTCAGCCCGGCCCGGCCCCAGGGCAGGCGGCTGGTGTGACTGGGGAACTGTCCAAGGGCCACAGTTGTGAGAATAAAGCTATGGTAACGGTACAGACACACTCTGTGAGCATTAGCTCAAACCTCTGGTGGATCTGTTATCACCATAGTAACACCCGGGTATTATTGTCGGGAAATATGTCGAGCGGGGAGTGGGATGCTCACATCTGGTTAGCATCTGGAGAGCGACTTCCTCATTTTACAGCGATTACGGCCGACCAGGGTGGAGGAGGAGGGAGCCAGCCGGGGCCCCCAAAGGAGTGTTAGAAGAACTTGACTTCGGGGCCAGATCTCCTCACAGATACCAAATTTTTCAGCTACTCTGCAATGTGCATGCCACAGCTGTAATTATGCATCACATCTGGAAGAGCCATCAGGAACCTGGCGGATACTCCAGGGTGACCAGCATTCTCCTTTTTACTGACAGCTCCTCTCAGGGAAACAAGAGCAAACGTCTATGAAAGTAAAATACATCCTTCTCCTTCTCATTCCTTCCCTCTGCCACTTTCTGTCTCTGTCTCTGTTTCTGTCTCTGTCGGTCTGTCTCTCTTTACTTTTGTGAACTCACCTGACTCGTGAAAGACAGTCTGGGTGATGCACAAATCCTGCTCTTTATTCTCTGAACATTTCTGTGGCTCTTTTCTGGCCTTGGCCAAACCCTCTCTGGTCTCTCAAACCCCCAAGGGTGCTCAGAGAGACCATGGATACAGACAAAACATTCAACAGAAAGAAATCCCCTTCCCCCCTTCTTTGATTCTAGGCCCCAAAGCTTCATCCTGAAGAGGAAGAAAAGAATAGTTCCTTCTCTTTGAAGATATGGGGAAAAGTTGGCCCAGAGAGGAAGTTCAGAGGAAGATCAGACTATGCCGTTTTGTTGTTGTTCAGTTGTTTCAATTGTGTACCACTCTTCATGATCCCATTTGGAGTTTTCTTGACAAATACACTGGAGTGGTTGGCTATTTCCTTTCCCAGATCATTTTACAGATGAAGAAACTGAGGTAAACAGGGTTAAGTGAATGTGAGGCTGGATTTGAACTCAGACCTTCCTGACTCCAGGCCTGGCACTCTACTCATGGCATCACGTAGCTGCCTAATGCTGGTTACCATTCTTAAATATTTTTGTTTTCCTTAGGGTAGTGGGCATTCTGAGGTGCTCTTTACCTTTTTGTCTAGTTGGGGAAGCTCATGCATTCTTTCTCAGAATCATGTTTTCAAATACGTAAAATAAAATATGCAGGATTACAAAGGAGACCAATTAATAATGAAATATTGAAAAAACAAGTTCAAGTCCTCCCGGTTGTGTCTTGGTCAGGACAGAGGAAAGATTCAAAGATTTGCTATCTGTGTGACCCTGACCAAGTCACAACCCTTGACCTCAGTTTCCTTCTTTGCAAAATGAGGGGGTTGCACTAGAAGTTTCTTAGTCCTTGTCCAGAGCCTTAACCTGTTGGCTGATAACAGAAGGACAGGGGCTGTGTGACCACCCCCTTATTTCCTAACCAGACAGAGTGACTGTCCCTTCACTGGAAAGGAGGCCAGATGGGAGACTTCTGTGGTCTCTGCCAGCTCTGAAATTCTCTAAACTTCTCCAGTTTGGATGCCCAGGCAGAGAGCTCAGGGGATGGAGGAGCAAGCCAGGGCTGCTCAGGGAAGGACCCTCTCCATTTTCTTCTCTGGCTCCAGCTTTCTTTTACCCTCCTCCCCTTCCTTTGGCCCCTTGCTGGAAAGACGAGCTGATTCCCTTTCCTGGTCACTCAGGACCATCTGTCCAGTAACACCCGGTCTCCTCCACCATTCCCTTCAGTCCCTGGGGTTCTCCTCCCTGCCCTGCCCTCCCCCCGCTACTCAGCACACTCAGGACAGAGAAACATTGGAAGCCATGACATTTCCAGCTGCAACATTTTTTCCATCTCTCCCAACAGGGTCATTTTACAGGCCCTCTTGCTCCCAGCCCAGCAGCTGGGGAGGGGGCCCACCCAGGGGCCTTGAGAGGGGGATGGGCCCGGTAGGAGAGCCAGAGGGATTCTGGCTCAGGAGTCCCTTTGTGGGGAGTCAGTGGGGGGGGAATGGACTCAGAATTTATGATCGCAAGATCATTGAATTCAGTCCTAAAAGAGACCATCAGTTTGATCTCCTCGTTTTACAAATGGGGAAACTGAGGCACGGGGAAAGGAAGTGACTCATCCAGAATCATAAAACCAGTAAGTAGTAGAGGAGAATTTGAACTCAGGTCCTCTGACTAGGTCCAGTGCTCTTCCCAGTCCAACAAGCCACCTGTGTCCTCAACGGCGGCTTGGCGGATTTCTTAATTTCTTTCTCCAGTTTTGATAGCTTTTGTTTCATATCAGTAATTTTCTAGTGGATCTCACTCCTGAAATTGAGCCCTTCCTTGTGACAAAGAAAAACAGTTCAACCAAACAACTGAGCATGACTGCGTATGCACCATTGTGCTCCCATGTACCCCCGCTTGTCTACTGAGAGGAGACTGACATGGATTTTGTAATTAGTGCTTGGAATGTTTCTTCCAGAGTTGAGTCAGAAGTCGGCTTTCTTCTCTTTTTGCCTTTTAAGAGCCTAGAGAGGCATTGTGGCTTAATTGATAAAGTGTTGACCTTGGGCTTCCTTCAGTCTGAATCTTGTTTTGCCTTAGACCAGGGGTTCTTCATCCTCTCCCCAAAGGGACTTCCTTGGCAGTCATGCAGTGGATAAAGCCCTGGGTGTAGAGTCAGGAAGACCTGAGTTCAAATCCTACCTTAGGCACTGACTAACTATATGGCCCTGAGCAAGTCACTTAACATCTGTCTGCCTCCGCTTTCTCATCTGTAAAATGGGGATAATAACAACATCAATCTCCGAAGGGTTGTTGTGAGAATCCTCTTGTGAGGCTCAAATAAGATAATATTTATAAAGCACTTAGCACAGTGCCTGGCAGGCACATAGTAGGTGTTTAATAAATGCGTGTTTCCTTCTTTTTAAGATTAATTGTTTTAAGACATAAAGTGTAATACATAGGATTACTAAAGAAACCACTTATACTTAGAAGTAATTACCAAAATATTTTTAAAAGCAAGTTCATGCCTCCCAGGCTAAGAACCCCTGCCTTAGATACTGATTAGCTGTGTGACTGAGCAAATCGCTTCTATTTCTCCCTTTCATCTGTAAAACGAGGGGGTTGGGTCTGGTGGTCTCCAAGGATACTTGAAGCTCGAAATCTTTGCTCCTCTGACCTCAGTTTCCTCATTTGGATATCGAGGAGGTCAGGATAGGCAACTCCTAAGATGATTTCTAGACCTAGACATTAGATCTAGAGGCAGAGGGATCCTAGCACCTTTGCCTGTCCCTCCATTGCCAGTGTCTGTCAGTCAGCATGGCACTCTGTGGCATGCAGGGCAAGTCTACTTCACACAAGGCAAACCTCTTTTCAGGATGACTGACCACAGGTCTCAAACCAGCATGACCCCTCTCTTCTGCCGTGCCCAAGCTTCTGCAACGTCTCCAAGGACAACTCCTGGGGTCACTTGGGAACTCCAGTAGGATGGAATGTCTTCTGGTGAGTGGGCAAACATCCAATTTCTGTGTGACCAATGGCAGAATGGATGGGAGAGGATCCAGAGATCCTGAGAGAAGAAAGGAGGAGAAGGGTCCATCAGGTTCCTCATCGGAGAAGCCAAGCCATCTGTACCCCTTGCAGAATGTCCTTCTCTCGAGACACTGGGAAGGGCTGTGAGGTTTACAGTAGAACAGGTGAGAGGAGATGAGACTTTGGAAGGTGTGAGTCAAGAGGAGCAAACAGATATGCAAGACACTGAGGCAGCAGAATCAAGAGAACTTGGTGACAGGTTGTATGTGGGGGGATGAGAGGAAAGAAAGAGTCGTAGATGACTCAGAGCTGTCAAGTCCCAGTGACTGGGAGTATAGGGGTGCCTTCAGGAGATGGGAAGCCAAAATAAGGAGTCATGGTAAGCGGGGGAAAGATGAAGGGAGCAATTGGAGATACGCTGAGTTTGAGTTATTTCAGGTGGGCCATAAAGGTGGCAAGGGGGCATCTGGGAAAGAGAAATACCAGGAAGGTCTGGGCCACAGTGTTGGGCACAGAGATTTTAGAATCTCTTGAAGAGAGGACATAGTGAAGGAGAAAATGCTAAGAAAAGAGGAACAACTTGCTGGTGTTTTTGAAAAAGATCTTATTGGTAGTTTGTTTTTAATATCAACTATATTTCCCAATACATCATTTCTTCTTCCTCCTTCCCCTCCCCAGGAGCCATCCTTTGTAAAAAAGAGAGAAGACTCAGGAGAACTAACCAACACATCTAAAGAGTCTAGCATTATTCAGTGATCCCTACCCCTCGTCTCCCACCTCTGCCAAGAAGGGAGAGATGGAGGGAAGGATGGATGGAAGCGCTCTCCAATGGAGCCAAGCTGGGTCAGTATCATTTCATTCTTCACTTTGTTTTGTTCATCTTGGCTCCATTTACCTTGCTATCATGGTTGTTGGGCACATTGTTTTCTCTAATTCTGCTTAGTTCATGTTGCATCAGTTCATACATATCTTCCCATGTTTCTCTATGTTCAGCATGGCCATCATTCATTCACTCATCCCCCCATGATGGGCATTCCTTTGTTTCCAGTTCTTTGCTATCACACATAAAGGGCAGCTGTCAAAATTTCATCAATTTATTAGTGAAGTTGGGCTCTGTCCTTGGATGATGTAACCATCAACCTGCCAACCTGCTGGATGCTCATGCCCTGAGATTTTTCACTAAAGGATGGGAATATGATATTTTACCAACTCAACCAGTAGCATTTCTTAAGTGCCTACTATATGCCAGGCAGTGTACTGGGGACACAAATACAACAATGAAATAGTTTTTGCCCTCACGGAACTCACATTCAAGTAGGGAGACACGCTATGTGGGCATCGGTGACCAGGGACTGGGAATTTTGGTCTAGGACAAAGATTCTCAAAGTATGATCCATGAAGTCAAAACTAACTTTTAAATTATTTTTATGAGTTTATTTTCTTAGTTTCCAACATTCACTTCCAAAAGATTTTGAATTCCAAATTTTCTCCCCATCCCTCTCCTCCCATGTCCCCAAGATCATGCAATCTGATATAGACCCTACATATGCATTCGTCTTAAGTATATTTTCACATCAGTCATGTTGTAAAGAAGAATCAGAACCAAGGAGAGAAACCACAAGAAAGAAGAAAAAAAGACAGAGCAAATAGTTTGCTTGGATCTGCATTTAGATTCTGTGGTTGTTTTTCTGTATGTGGATGTCGTTTTCCATCACGGGTCTTTTGGAGTTGTCTTAGATCCTTGCGTTGCCGAGAAGAGCTAAGTCTATCCAAGTTAGTCATCACACAATGTGGCTGTTACTGTTTACAATGCTCTCCTGGTTCTGTTCACTTCACTCAGTTTCAATTCATTTAAGTTGAAGTCAAAACTGTTTTCTTCTTCTTCTTCTTCTTCTTCTTCTTCTTCTTCTTCTTCATCATCATCATCATCATCATGAAGTATTATTTTCCTGCTAAAATACTCCTTCCTTTTCCAAATATATGTTTGCTTGAGGCTGACTAGGTGTTACAGTGGATAAAGCTTGGGACCAGGAGTCAGAAAGACCTGAGTTCAAATCCTTTCTCAGACACTTATCACTTCTGTGACCCTGAGCAAATCAGTCAATCAAGATCCTGTCAATAAGTATTTCTGAAGTGCCAACTAGGTGCCAAGCATTGTGCTAAGTGCTGGTTCAGCAAATCACTTAATCTTTGTCTGCCTTGATTTCCTCAGCTGTAAAATGAGGACAATAATGCCATTTCCCAGGATTGTTGTGGAGATAAAATGAGATAATATTTCTAAAACACTTTACAAACTTTAAGATGCTAAATAAATGTTAGTGACTATTATTATTATTCATATCCTTCCACCCAAACAACATAGCACAACAGATTGAATGCAGAAGCAGATATGAGAATCCAGCTGTCTTCTATTAAGCTAGACATTAAAGAAATTTGCAAAAATATATAAAAGAATGCCACTCTTTTCACTACATTTTTTGTTTTAGAAAACAGTTATTTTTCATTAAAATATCATTTTTCATTAAAAATATTTATATTAACATGTAGTAGGTTTTTATTACTATTTTAAGATGAACAAATCAATATTTTAAAATTTCATCATTTTGAATTTGTAATACATTAAATTTTAATAGGTGGAACCTATTGCACATATACACATATGTATACATATGTATATAGAAATATATACATATATAATGTATGTACATATTTACATATATGTATATATATGATATAAACAAGAACTCTTTGGGGTTCTTAATAATTTTTAAGAGTGTAGCATGTCCTGGCCCTGAAAAGTTTGAGAACTGCTTGTCTAAGAAGTATTGTGAACTGGCATGCTTCCCATCATAATGGCAATCTTGATTAGATTAGGACAGGTAGGTGGCATAGTGAATACAGCACTAGACTTGGAGTTAGGAAGACCTGAGTTCAAATCCAACCTCAGACACTTGCAGCTGTGTGACCTTGGAGAAATGACTTCATCTTGTTTGTCTCGGTTTCCACATCTGTAAAATGTGCAGGAGAAGGAAATGACAAATCACTCCAGTGTCTCTGCCAAGAAAACCCCAAATGGGGTCACCAAGAATTGGACATGACTGAACAGCAATTTTTGATTGGATCATTATTCTCTGTACAAGAGAGGGAAAGGAAGAAGGGGTGGTATGTAATGGGGTAAATGCCAAGATGCCCAAGTTGGCCAGGCTTGGGTGAATGAGTGGGATAAAGCCTGGATGACTCACTACAGAAGAATGATACAGGACAAGGGGCAGGATAAGACCTCAGAAGAGCAAACCAAAAACCTTCCCTTCCCTTTCCAATTTCCCCGATTTATGCCCTGGGGTAGTGGATAAGGCAGAGACTGGCGGTGAATCCCCCGGATGCTTGTGCTTGGGGCTAATCCTAGAGTTTTTCCTCTTGGATTCCTATCTCTTCCCAGCCCCCTTCCATTCACCCAGTGGGTTTTGGAGACAGACGGCCACCTTTCCCACAAGTGGAGTCAGTCTCTTTAAAATGTGTCTATTTAGGCCACAGATGCTAGATGGATTCTGCAGACAGCCCCTCTCTGGAATGTGAGCCCTGCTGCTAATGCTCCAGTCTGCTGCCCCCAGGCCCAGAGAGCCTCTTTTTTGGGGGGGTGGAGGGGGCGGGTAACTATTCATTTCTCAGCTCATTTTCCAAAGCCGCCCCTGGGCCTCATATTTTATTCTCAGTGTTCTTGTCAAGTCACTAACCCAGTTTGGATATAATGAAATTGTAAAAGATTAAAGTGTCTGGGCATGTGCAACCTGATGGGCACCCACGTGTACTTCTCTGCTGGCCCAGCCGGGGACAATGACCTCTGGAGGAAGAGTGCAATGGGGCGTCAGGGTCACAGCCAAGCCCCTTGTGACCCAGAGCATCCCAGAAGCCCCTGGGCCCATAGTCACCTGAGGGCGACTGCCCTGGCAGACCCCACCTGAAAACAAAGTATGCCTTTAGGGTCCTGGGTGCGAGGAAGGACTCCCTTAGGGTTTGTGAGGGGAAAAGGGAGGCTGGGATGACTCTGGATCAGGGAGAGGGAGTCCTAAAAGATGTTGAAAATCGTCTCATCCTCCCTCCCCTTTTCTTCTTACAGATGAGAAAACAAGTTGTGTTACGCCAATGGAATTGAGTATTACTTAGCTGTAAGAAATGATCACTATGGTGATTATAGACTGATGGAGAGTGAAGTGAACAGAAGCAGGAAAACATACGCAAGTCCAGAGACGGGAATCCATCCATCAAACAATAAGCATTTATTAAGCACCTACAGTGTACGTCATTGGCTCATAGACTTAGAGCAACCTTCACTGTCATCATCTCATTTAACCCCATTATATATGCAGAATTTGCTCCTGTTCAGTCACATCTGACTCTTCTTGATCCCACGGACCATAGCATGCCAATCCTGTCCATGGGATTTTCTTGGTAAAGATACTAAAGTGGCTTGCCATTTCCTTCTCCAGCTCATTTTACAGATTAGGAAACTGAGGCAGACAGGGTGAAGTGAAATGCCCTGCATCATACAGATAGTGTCTGAGACCAGAGTTGAACTCAGGTCTTCCTGACTCCTGGCTTGGCACTTTACCCACTGAGCCACCTAGCTGCCCTCTCTCTCTCCCCCCCTCTTCTCTCTCTCTCTCTCTCTCTCTCTCTCTCTCTCTCTCTCTCTCTCTCTCTCTCTCTCTTCCCCTCCCTCTCTGTGCTGACTGCATAATGTGAAACTATTAATTATAATTCCCTATTAATATAGGTCCCCTGTTAATAATTTAGTCATTTTTTCAGTCACATCCAACTCTTAGCTGACCCCATTTAAGGTTTTCTTGGCAGAGGTACCAGAGTGGTTTGCCATTTCCTTCTCCAACTCATTTTACAGATGAGGAAACTGAGGCAGACAGGGTGAAGTGACTTGCCATGGGTCACATTGCTAAGAAGCGTGTGAGACTGGATTTGAATTCGGGTCTTCTTGACTCCAAGGCTGCCTTCTCTGTCTCTCTCCCTCCCTCCTCTCCCTCCCTCCTCTCTCTCTCTCTCTCTCTCTCTCTCTCTCTGTCTCTCTCTCCCTCTCTCCCTCTCTGTCCCCGGATCATATAATAGGGAACTATTGGTAATAGTTACCCATTAATATACATCCCCTGTTAACAATAGGAGACACATAATGGGGGTCCATCCCTGGGAGCACTTTTCCGTATTGGGCAAGCCTGCTTCTGGGAATGAGGAATAGAAGGTCCTCCTCTCCTACACTCTGAAAGCACACACAAGTCATTCTACCTTTTTAACTTCAATTTCCATATCTGTGAAAAAGGAATAATCACACTTGTAACATCTATGCCCTCAAAAGAGCATTGTCGATCTTAGAGGTCCAGAAAGAGAGGAAATATTGTCATTTTTCAGGAGTGAGGGTTTGGGGATCTTGAAACCAGTGGTTCTAGGTCTTCCAGCCTGTTCTAGGTCTCACCTCCTTTTCTTTGTGTCTGTGCTTCTGTTTAGAATCAAGGACTCACAGAGTGTCACATCTGGATGTTCCTAAAGGTCATCTTGCCCAACTTGCTCATTTTACAGAAGATGACACTGAGGCTCATAAGGAAAAAGTCGCTTGCCCAAGTTCACGCTGGCACAGTTGGAATTTGAACCTAGGGTCTCTGCTCTATGTCCAAGGCTCTGTCCATTATGCCATGCTGTTCTGACTTCCATTTCCATCTACAGGTTAAGACACTAAGGGCCAGAACGGTTGACCCTCTGGAACCCTGGAGTTGAATGCATCTGGTCCCCTTTCCAGGTAATGAATCCAACAGACCTCAAGTAGTAAGGGCAATCCCTGCTTTTCCCCACACCTCGGAAGCCTGGGTCTCCCTTTCGTCACTTGGGGTTTTCTGTTTCCTGTTCTGTTTTCTCCAGATTTTGTGATGTCTTGTCCCGTCTCTCCCCCCATGTCTGCCTCCGACATCCTTCCAGAAGTTTCACTTCTCCCTGGGTGTGCCCTATGTTTCCCAGTATCCTCAGGGGGCTCAGCTCCCAGCTCCTCCCCAGGCTTGGAGAAGGGCACAATGGGGACAGAGAGATCCCTGTCTTGAAGAGTCCCCCCTTCCATCCTCCTCCTTTACCAAGGTCCTCTGAAAAGAGCCAAGTCCATTTGGGATCTCAGCCCTGTCCTGTGTGTCTCCTTCTCTCTGACTCCCCTACTATCCCATACATCACTCTTGGACCTTCTCCAAGCGGAGGCCAAAATCTCTGCATTCCCCCTCCCTGATCTTGATCTGGAAGCTGAACCAGGTAGACAGGTGTGCCACAGTGGATAGATAGATGGGCCAGGAGTTAGGGAAATCTTAGTTCAAATCCAGTCTCAGATACTTATTAGCTTTGAGACCCTGTGTAAGTCACTTTATCTCTGCCTGACTCAGTTTCCTTAACTGTAAAATGGGGATAATAACAGTACCTAACACTCAAAGTTGTTGTGAGGCTCCAATAGGATAATATTTGGAGAGCTCTTTGCAGCTATAGAACACTATAAAAATGCAAGATAATATTATCTAATCCCTTCCTGACTTCTCCAACTGATTGTCCCCACTTATCATCCTTTCTAAATTTCTGTTTCTCTGTCTTTGTCTGTCTCTCTCTCTCTCTTCTTTGTCTCTGTCTCTCCTCCTCCCTTTCTCTGTCTCTGTCTTTCTCTTGATGTTTCTGTCTCCCCCCTCTCTCTGTCTCTGTCTTGCTATCTCTCTTGCTTTCTCTCTGTCTCTGCCTCTCCCTCTGTCTGTCTCTCTCTGTGTCTCTGTCTCTGTCTCTCTTTCTCCTGGCTCCTTCTCTCCTGCTCACAACACATCCTTGCTGCTACTGCCTTCACTTCTTCCATTACCTGCCTACATCTCCGTGCCTGCTCTGTGCCTACATCTACCCAGTGTCTATATCTCTCCTGTACCTACCTATCTACTTGTCAGTCCCACATCTGAATTGGAGCTCCGTGAGGGCAGGGCCTGATTCACTTTCCATTTTGTATCTCCAGTGCCCAACAGTGCCCAGCATGGAGTAGTCACTTAGAAGTAGCCCTGATGACTCACCTCCTTCCTCCCCCTTCCTGTCTCTGTAGGTCTCTGCTCTTTCCCTCTCCCTTCCTATGTTTCTCCTTTTCTGCCTCTGTCTCTTTCTTTTGCCTCCCTCTGTCTTCCCTTTCCCCCTCTGTTTCTATCTTTTTGTCACTCTCTCTGCCTCTCTTCTCTTCTCTTTTTCTCCTTCTGTCTCTATCTCCCTCCCTCCACCCTCTCTTTCTGTCCCTCTGTCTCCTGAGCCCCTCTGTATTTCAGTCTTTGCCTACTTCTCTAAGTTTCTGTTGCTTTTTCTGTATTTGTTTTCCTGTCTTTTTCCTCATTCTGTTTTTCTCTGGGTGTCTTTTCTCTGTCTCTAGTGAAAACTTGGTCTCTGCCCTTTGTTCTTCCCCTTACTCTGTGTATCTGTGTCTTGTCTGTCTGTCTATCCCTCTCTTTTTGTTTTTCTGCATGTTTCTTTCTGTGTCCTGCTCTCTCTCTCTCTGTGTCTCTCTCTCTCTCTCTCTCTCTCTGTTCTTCTGTCTCTGTCTCTTCTCCATATCTGTCTTCTTGCCTCTCTGCCTCTGTTTCTCTCTGTCTTTGTATCTCTCCTCTCTCTTTCTCTGTTTCTCTCTTTCTATCTCTCCTGCATGTCTGTCTTCCTCCATGTCTGTCTTCCTGCTTCTCTGCCTTTGTCCCCCTCAGTGCCCCTCAGCCCCCCAGACTCTCTCTCACATCTGGGAGCCTTTCGTCTTCTGGGTCTCAGCCTCTCCCTGTATATGTCCATCTAGCCTCTGGCTGCCTTTCTCTTTGCTGGGCTGGGGATCTCCCCTGAAGCTAGAGGCCTGACTAATAGAGGAAGCTATGCCACAGCAGGGCAGCTGCCCCCGCCATGGGCTGGGCCCAGGAGGTTCCATGACAGGGAGGAACCTGGCCATCGGAAGTGTCCCCCTGCTTACCCAACCCTCCTCCCCCAGCTGTTGAGTAAGCCAAGCTTTATCTCCCAGGAGAGCCCTGGCTGGGTGGGGCTGACCACTGGAAAGGGGAAGTTAAGGCAGTCTGTCAGTGTTCCAGTGAGGGAGACATAAGGCAGCCTTCCTTTTCTCTTCTCAGCTGGGAGTGCTCTGCCCTGCAGCATCTCCCTGGGGGCTTTGGGCTTTGGGAGTGTTGGTGCAGTGCAGAGCTCACCATACCAGGCAAGCCCCCAGTGGGCCTCTCCATCTGTATCCCTGTCTCCAAGTCTCTCTCTCTTATCTATGTGGATAATTTCCTCATCTGTCAAACAAACAAGATTGTCCTCCAAAGTCTATGCTCTCAAAATCCATGCCTGTCCTGGGGTGGCTATTAGAGCCACAGCTTTAGAAAGAATGTCCTCTTCTAACTGCCTGGGAATCCCTTTGGCTTCCTTGCATCTTCTGACTCTCTCACATATACTCCACCCTCTAACACCTTAATCTTGACCTTGCCCCCCCCCCCCAAGGTGCTGTGTATCAGAGGCTTAGAATAAGGCCTTTGTCACCTGCTCTGATGGGCCCCTACTAAAGACATCAGGTCTTGATCTAGGTGTCAGGAAACCAAGACCTGGGTTCCAGTTTCGGCTCTGTTGGTCAGAATGTGCTGGGGACAAGTTGCTTCAACTCCCTGGACCTCAATTTTCTTCTGTAAAATGGAAGATGGGAAAGCCTGGAGGACTTTTCTACTTCTGAATCCTATGATGTCTCATTTTGACTAGAGACTATCCAAGGTCTCTTCCATCCTTCATATTCCAGACTGGGCTTTGGAAATGGCACACCATCTTACCCAGAACTAGAGACACAACTCAAGAGAGTCTCCATGTTGGAAGGGCAGTGATGGCCAGCTAGTCTGATTCATAGCTGAATAAGGGTGTCTGCTATGATATATCTGACCAATGGTCATCTGGTCTATGCTGGAAGATCTCTGTGACAGCATACCCCCATTTAGACATCTATAAGGCTGAAGGTGGTAAGTGCACAAATACAGATATTGAAATGTAAAAAAGGAGGCCATTTTGAGTGTCAGTGATGTATTCTGTACCTCAGGGGGAGTCTGAAGGTTGAACATAACTCAACTGGGTATGAAAAGGCTGGAAAAGACAAGAAAAGTGGCCCAGAGCACCAGTTGCCTCAATAGCTCGGGTCCCTGGCCATTTATTTTGTGTAAGACCTTAATTGGAATCTGGGAAATGTATCTGGCTGGTCAACCCAAGTTAGAATAGGGTCCCTCACTAATGGAACTCTGTTCTGAACCAAGAGTTGTTTAACAGAAGAATATAGATCTTATCTGCCTCTTTCCTTAGAGGTGAAAAGCCTCTGAAGTCTTGAGAGAGGTCAGAACGAAGAGGTTTCCACTAATCCTAGACCAAGGACCCCTGCCCTTTATAAGAGAGCACAATAGGACCGCATCTCAATAGAATACCATACAACTCCATCTAAAGAGCTTCAATCTCAGCTTAACAAGATATCAGAGGTAATCATGACTGCATTTAGCACTGAAAAGGTAATCCATCCATCAGAGACATTGTATTCTGACTTAGTAATCTGCCCACACCAGCTCAGTGGCTGTCATGCCTGGTGGCCTAGTGGACCCACCTGGTCAAGTCTAGTGTGGAGCTCACCAATCTCCCCATTGCAACCCATAGCAGAGAGCCAGGGACTATGCTTCTTTTTTTTTGTATTCCCAACACTTAGCTGCAGTACATGGCACATAGCAGGTGCCTAATGTTTACTGATTGCCATACCCTTCAAAGAGCCAACATAAGGAGCGGTGAGGTCACTCATCCATCATCAGTACTATACTCTGCCCCACCCGCAGGGAAATTCATGAAGACTCTTCAGAAAAAGCAAGGACATGAAGGCCTTCTCATAGGTCCATAGTTCTTTGGTTCTTATGGTCAGTCTTCACACAGCATGGACTCAAGACTACTCACCATCTTTGATTCCCTCTTCCACCATCTTTCTCTTCCTCTAGATGAGATCCAATTTGTCAACGTCTTTCCTCAATTGGGGCTCCAAGTTCTGAATGCAATGCCTCACGAGGGCTCTGGTGAGATAGAGGATGATGAAATGAATACATGAATGAAGGAACGTTTATACAACTCTTACCCTATGCTAGGTACAGTGTTAAGTTCAGTCCTATCCAGCCCTGGGGCTGCTTCCTCTTGTCTGGAGGGTTCTGTTGGCTCCTAGTCCTGACCCTCTGGGCCCATAGCCTCCTTCCTTCTCTAGGTAGTTGTGGTGGTGAGGTCTCTCTGGGACTCCTGATCTTTTTAGATTTTCTCCTCCTCTGGGACCAAGTTAAAGATTCCTGAGGAACTAGTCCTCTAGGGAGCAGGGTTCTGGTGCCATCTCTTTTAGTATCCATCCCTATTTCCTACCAAGCACCAGGCCCATAAGAATGTCATATTCTCCCTACACTGCCTTTCATGGTGACATAAAAGGTAAGGAGTAGGAAAAATCCACCATGAATGGTTGGGGAAACCATGAATGTGAGCATCCTCAAGAGGCAGTATGGAGTCAGGAGTCCTGGGTGTGAATCCTCCCTCTGACTCTTCTTGCATCTGTGACCCAAAGCAAGAATTGCTTCTACTGTATCCCAGGCATTGTGCTCAACCCCAAGAACACAATGACAAAAATGAAATGGTCCTGCTCCCAAGGACCTTACATTTTAATGGGGAAGACACATACATATGGAAGATTATGCAAAATAGATACCTAGTAATTTATTGAGGGAGATGTCCTAGTGCCTTGACAGGACCAGGAGAAATCCCCCAAAATGGAAGTCATTTGTGGATAGCTAACATCTTCCCCCATTTGTCTTGGTGGTGTTTGAATTCAGGATAGGGAGATAGAGTGAGACCTTCTTCCACTGGGCCACCAGACGTGACTATGTCAGCCCCCTACTCAAGAAGTTCCATGATGCCTCCAGGTCACCTACAAACACCTTTACTCTGCATTTAAAGCCCACCACAGTCTGGCTCCAGCCTATCTTTCCACACTGATTTCATGGTATCCCTTTTCATTCATTCTATCTTCCAGCCACACATGGCCTATTTGCTACTCATCACATGTGATATTGACCTCTAACCTTTGTACCTTTGCCCGTGTCTGGAATGATCTTTCTTCCCACTTCCACCTTTCAGAAATCCAAGTTTCCTCTCAAGGTTTACTTAGATACCATGGCCTGTGTGAGACCTTTTTTGAGTCTCCCAGTTATTCATGCTCCTTCTCCAAGGACTTGGTTTGGACTTTACTTGTCTGTATATATGGGGTCCCTTCAGTAGAGTACAAACTCCTTCAGGCCAGGGACTGTTATTTGGTGGCTAGGGGGAGTAGATACTTGTACCTCCAGAGCCTAACATAACATCTTGCACATAGTGGGCATTTAGTAATTGCTCCTTGAATTTTGAATTGAATTTGAGTTCAAGATAACCGAACTCCAAAATGACTAACAAGAGAGTTTCCGCGTCCCTGGTGCCTTACACGAGGATATATGCTGTGTAAATGCTTATTCTATGGATTGAATAGAAATGAAGTCAGAGCAGTGACTCCAAAGGCCACAGGGTAGAGAAAGTTTGGCCTCCTGGCCAAGCTGGCTCCAGGGGGGGCAGCACCCCTCCCTGGACTCCTGTGTCTTCCAAAAATGACCCTACATGTCTCTGGCCAGCTCCGGCCTTGGGGATTATAAATAGCTGGAGATCATGTCCCACCAGCTCCCAAGATTCTCTGGGACCAAAATAGTTTACAGTATTTAAAAAAAGCTCCATCTAGAGAGAGTTCTCTTGGCAGGCGGCCTCGGGCCGGTGCCAGGAGAAGGCTCATTTGCATCTCGGGTGTCAATAGCAGTCCTCCCATGTTGCCTTTAACACTCAGAGAGCTGCAAGCAGCACCCACCCCAGGCCTGGTCATGGGAGGGAGGGGAACCCACCCTCTAGAGGGACCTGTAGAGATGTTTCCCTCAGCCTTCTGCCTCCAGGAAGAACCTGCTTCCTCTCTCTCTCTCTCTCTCTCTCTCTCTCTCTCTCTCTCTCTCCCTCTCTCTCTCTCTTTCTTTCTCTTCTCTCTTTCTCTTTCTTGCCATGCTTTTTCTCTCCTCTCTTTATTTCTCTCCTCTTTTTTCTCCTCTCTTTTCCCTTCTCTTTCTTTCCTTCTCTCTCCCTCTCTTCTCTCTTTCTCCTCTCTTCTTTCTCCTCTCTCTGTCTCTTTCCATCTCTCTGTCTCTCTTCTCCTCTCTCTTTCATAAACACACACAGTGTCTCAGTTTCTTCTCTTGAATCATTCCCAGAGTCTAGCTCATCCCTAGGCTCCACCTCCCTTGGAAAGACCACATGGGGAAACTGAGGTCTGAGTATTTATTCAAGGTCCCTGTGTAAATAGGCAGCAGAACTGGGGTTAGAATCCAGAAGTCTGGTCTTCTATCCAATCTTCCATTTTTTAAAAGTAAGTTTTATGGGTGAACTTTTTCTTTTTTAAAACATTGCTGATTGTTCTGAATTGAGCGACTTCCCCCTGGAATAGACCCCTCCCTGGTGAAGAAAAAAGCAAAAAAGGACAATAAAACAAAACTGGAACATTGTGTAATTCTAGTGACCAAGCTTGACCAATCCCAGAGAAGACATAAATAAATGATGGGTAGGAGACTATGAATGTGGAATCCCCCACGTGCTGTCAGATGGGGGTGGAGGTGATGGTTAAAGTCCTGGCTGGTTTGATGAATGGTTTGCTTTTTAAAAATCTTTCTTTCCCCAGACTGGGGGAAGGAGAGGCACATTTTAAAATGAAGGCCAGTTAGTAAGCATTTACTAAACACCTAGATAGTGCAGTGCTTAGAGTGCCAGGCCTGGAGTCAGGAATAGTCCTGTTCTTGAGTTCAAATCCGTTCTTAGATACTAGCTGGGTGAGCCTAGGCAAGTCACTTACCCCCCTGTTTATCTCAGTTTCCTCATCTGCCAAATGAGTTGGAGAAGGAAATGGCAAACCAGTCCAGTATCTCTTCCAAAAGAAATCAAAACCAAACCAAACTAAACCCAAATGGGGTCATGAAGAGTCAGACAAGACTGAAAAATGATTAAACAACAGTAATGACAAAAAACACCTACTATGTGTCATGTGCTGTGCTAAACACAGGATTGTACAAAGAAAGGTAAGAAAAAGTTATTTAAAGAAAGAAAAGGGGGGGACTAGTCAAGAAAAGACAACAGCGACCACTTCTGACCATGTTTTCCACCTTCTGTCTTCATAGAAAGGAATATGGCTCATTATCTGTTCTCCAAGGCAATGAGTGATGGTGACACTCAGAGTCCAAGCCAGGGCATTGAGGTTTGGGGGAGTCTCTTCTGCCATGATCCTCCCTATGCTCTCCTATGATCCTCCTCTCTGACGAGTTGGTCATTCAGAGCCTGAGCTTTGCACACAGTTGGCACTTAATAAATGCTTGTAGGATCATATTGAGAATAAGTTTCTTTTTCCTTTTCAGGACCACGATTTGTTCTGGTATCAGAAGAGACCAAGTCCTTGCCAGCCTCTCATGTTTCTCACAGCTGCCCTCATTGCTGAGATGGAGGAGTCATAGAGGATGGAGTGAGGAGGGTGGTACCCTGCAGTCAGTATTCCAAGGTGCACTTAACATGCTATTTTTTTTTTTTCTGGAAGGGTTGAAGAGCCCTCTGCCTGAGTGTTTCTGGGCAGGTGGAACTTGGAATATTCTGGGGGAGATAAGCTTGATGCTCATGTTCGTTGAAAGTGCTTAGGGCTCTAGGCTAGACCATCTTGAGTGCTCTGAGCTCGGCATTCAGTGACCACAGGGAAAGGTATCCAGAGCAGAGAGAAAAAAGAGGTGGCTGCACTGGTCAGACCATGTCCGGATGGTTGGGTTCAGGTCATTGCTGCTCAGGTTAGAAAGGATATCAATCAGCTAGAAAGTGTCCAGAGGAGGGAGACAGGAGAACTGGGAGTCCATATCCTAAGAGCAGTTGGAAAAAACTGGGGATTCTGAACCCAGAGGAGATGAGACTCAGGGGGAGGAGAGAGTTATTTTCAAGTATGGGAAGATCAGTTATCTGCAAGACAGAGTAGTCTTCTGCCTGGCCCCCGAGGGCAGAAACAGGACCATTGTGAGGAGGTTGCACAGGTTTTATGTTAGGAAAAACTTTCTAAGAATTGGAGTATAAATCGTTGGTGGGACCAGGGCTCTGTTCTCTGGGGGGCAGGGCATGTTTAGGACCAGAGATCTGAAGATGTTTAGGTCTTGGGAGAAGAACAGATTGGCGGTGACTCAGGGCTCATTGTTGGGGACAGGAGAGAAATGATTATGTTCATTGTTTAGTATTCAGTGGCAGAGAACTAGAAATTATTTCATCGGGGGGGGGGGCTGAAAAACCCATTTATGTGAGTCTATAGGTTAAGAGTGGGGAGTGTAGAAGACAGTCTGACCATGTTTAGACTCTTGTGGCAGGAGAAAGAGGAGACCTGTCTTCTAGTGAGTCTAGTCTCCATGGCCAAAGGCACTGGGTGATAGGGACATCGCAGTGGTGGGACTGCAGGAGTGGCAGCCTGGAGCAAAGTGATGGAGTGGAGTCATGTCATTCAGTGCAGGCTGGCAGAGAACCATGAGGCATGGCGATGTTGGTCTCTAGAGGATGACCCCCCCACCCCAGGACAAAGCCCTGATGGCCAGACCTAGTTATGTCTTGCTCAGTGATCTGGGCATGCTTAGGGTTCAGGGTATGTGTGCTGGTGAAGTTGTGGGTGTCATGGGGGGAGCTGCACCTGCTCAGGTGTGTGTGTGTGTGTGTGTGTGTGTGTGTGTGTGTGTGTGTGTGTGTGTGTGTATGTACTGGTGGATGCTGTGGGGGGAGTATACACCTGCTCAGGGCTCAAGGCTCACCCTGTGGGTGGGGATGTGCCACCCATGACCCTGGGAGGGGGCTCCCTGGCCATCCCCCAGTGTTCCTGGGATGCTCAGGACCCCTTCACTCAGTATTCCACTCACTCAGCCTTTGTGAAATGCTCCCCAGCAGACTGTCACAACAAACTGTTGGGTAATTTCAAATCCAACAGTTTCCCTGCTTAACGTGTTAAAATGTTGTCTTAGCACGTCCCAGCATTCAGGAGGGTTTCCGTTTATTTTATGTTTTTCTTTGCCTCTGAAGGATGTAAAACCGGCAGCTCATTTCTGGAGGCACTTTTCTCCCCCTGCTGCCACCCCCTTCTCCTTCTGCCGCTGCCGCTGCTTCTTCCCCGGTCCTCCCATGAGTTCAGGTCTGCCAGCAGACAATGTGAGCTCGAGCACACCGTGCCCACCCCCCACGCCCAGCCCCCAGCTCCTGCCTCCAGCCTGGGCTGTTCCTGGCATCCCGAGGGCTTGGGGGCATGCCGTGGGGGCTCTTCCCCAAGGTGATGGCTTCAGACAGGTTACCGAGAAGTCTCCTTGGTAGGGAGGGGGTTAGATGGGGCGATCTCTCAGGTCACTTCCATCCGTGAGTCTGGGCGTCTACCATCCGTAGTCTGTCAGGGATTCAACAAGCGTTTTTTAAGTGCTCATGATGTTCCAGGTGCTAGAGATGCGAAGAAATGGTCCCTGCCTTCGAGGGGGATTCCCAGAGAGGTTCTGGAGCTAAAAGAGACATTGGAGAGATGAGGAAAGCCAGGTGTAGTGACTTGTCCACAGTCAAACGGCTAGAAGGTATGTGAGGTAAAATTTGAACTCAGGTCTTCCTGAAACTGGGTCCAGGGCTCCATCATCTACTATGCCAGGCTGCCATTTATTGAGCTGGGAGGGGAGAAGCAGGGTTCTAACATCTATGTTGCCCAGACCTCTGGCTGGGGGTATAGACGGAATACCTAGAACCCTAAGCCTGGGGGATGAATGACGAAGCCTTCACTGTTCCTGACTTTAGCCTGGGCTCTGATCCTGGCGAGCTCGGCTGGCTTCATGCCCAGCCTCCTCCAGGTTGCTTCTCGTGGCAAGGGCCATGCTGCCGATGGCAGACGCTCGGTTGACGCATGGACACTGCGGGCCTCCTTACGCACGGCGACATCTGTGCCCTCTCTTGTGCCAAAGCCTGGCGTGGGGAGGCTGGAGAGCAGGAGGAGGAGAGACGGTTTTCTCTAGGGCTGGCCCAGGGCCGGGGGCAGGTGGTACAGGCAGGCAGGAGGTGGAAGCAAGACTCAGGTTTTGGCTGTAGAGGCAGGGGGCATTCTCGGGGAGGCTCATCCTGGGATGGGGAAAAGCCTGGGGCCTGGCATGGTGGTGGGAGGTTCCTGTCAGCATATGGAGAGGATAGAGAAACCGCAGGCCCAGGGGCATCTGTGTGAATTGACCCTTTCTTTGTCTCTTTCTTCTAAAACTGAAGGAAACCTCCTGGGCTGTTCGTTGGGTCCATCGTCTGCTTCGAGGAAGGCTGGCTTTCTTGGTCTGAAAGTCCTACCTTCTCCAGATTGGTTACCTTGGTTAATTAGGTTACGTTAAGATCCAGCCTAGCTTCTGACTGAAGCCACAGTCCCAAAATATCCCAAGGCTAGGGCAGGCTTGAGAAGCTGAGGGAGGCAAGAGGCCTTTCCCTGTGAGTGTTACCCCTTGACTCAAGGGCACTGGAAAGATTCCCTCCCCCAATCTTCTCTCCTCTGGCTCCTTCTTGGTCCTCAGTGCCAGGAATAAGGGTCCCCCAGGATCTGCCTCTCGCTCCCAGCAACAGCAGGGTACATTTCATCAGCCTCTGTGAGCCCCAGAGACCAGGCTCTGTTCATAGCTGAAGGACAGAGGCTGGGAGCTGGGGGCACCTAGGGAGGACGGAGGGAGGGAGAAGGGGGATGTTCTCGGCTTCTCAGTTCAGTTGGCTCCTGCTAGGTAGCTATATCTTAGAACCTCAGCTCTGGAGCTGGAAGGCAGCCCAGAAGCCAACTAGTTCAACCTCCTCATTTTACAAATGGGGAAATTGAGGCCCAGAGATAGGAAAGGGTAAGTGAAGTAGAATTGGAAGGCAGCTCAGAAGTCATCTAATCCAAGTCCTTCATTTTTACAATTGATGGCCTCAGTCTCCTCATCTGTAAAAAGGAGAGGGTTGGATTCGATGGCCCCTGAGGGTCCTTCCACTTCTAGACCAAGCACTCAGAGAGGCCAGAGCCAGATTTGAATGGAGGTCAGGAGTTTAATCTGATTCCATAGGCAGTAAAACTTTGGAGTACAGCCATCACACCCAACTTGGACTAAATGCTTGCTGACTTGACTCGGATACATGGAATCTCTGGGTTAGAAGGGACTTTAGAGTCAGCAAAGCCCTGCCCCCCACTTTACAGATGAAAGGAAACTGAGGCAAAGACAAGGAAGTCGCTTGTTCACCTGGCCATACAGGAGCAGTCATAATTCAGACCTAATTCAACTGACTCCAAACACTGCTCCCTGTCAATAACTAATGGATATTTGGGTTCAGTTATTTAAAAATTTCTACGCCCACGTGGCTCTGACAGGGACATACCTTTTGACCGTTCATTTCCCCAGGGATCTCCCTTCCTTCCTCCCCCAACCTCCCTGGAAGGTGAGTCCTGGAACCACAAGGGTCTGGATCTTCCCTCACCCCTTCCTCCCACCCACCCCACACTTGTATAGACTATGTAGAAAGGCCTCAGTGGGTCAACAGCCCCACCATACCTACCCACCCACCCATACGCATCAACCACTCAGAATGAGCCACAAAGTCAGATTCTATAACTGTTCTAAAGGCTCTCCAGCCTTGTCTGCTTACCACCCTTTCAGTAACAACTTAGCACTGGCCTCATCCTCTACTGGAAGAACTTGACATTGAGAGAGGTAAGTCCTGTGCTTAAGGTCACACATTCTAGAGTTCTGGGGCTTGTTCCAAAAAAATGCCAAGAGTAGCTGAGGAAAGACTGAGAGTCCACCAATGTCAGAACAGTGCTACACAAACAGCAGGAGCTTAATACATGCTTTTTCATTCAGTCATTTGAACAACTAATGGATGAACAGCTGCCTGAGTGAAAAAGCATTTATTAAGCACCTGTTGTGTGTTGAATACTGGAGCTACAAAGACAAAAGAATGTAGCTGTTCCTATTAGCAAGGAGCAGAGGAAACCAGTACCTGGGAGAGGTCCCTAAGCTCCTGTAAACGGTGGAGGGTCATAGGATTTGGGAACCCAGAGGTCTGAGTTCTATTTTTGATTCTTTTGCTAACAATTTGTGACCCTTCCCCTCTCTGGATCCCTATTTCCTCCTCTTAGATGAGAGGTGTGTGTGTGTGTGTGTGTGTGTGTGTGTGTGTGTGTGTGTGTGTGTGTGTGTGTGTGGTAGGGGCTGGTCCATATAGTCTCAAGGGGCTTATCTAGCTCCCAAGTTCTGTGATTTCCCCTAACTCTGCCCTTCTGAGAGCCTGGGCCTCAGACCAGCAATTACTGAAAAGTGGGGAGAGGGCTGGACACCTCCCCCCCAAGCTTCTCGGTGCTGCGATGCCTCACCTCAGTTGCTACCTGAGGGAAGTCTCTGCCCCACCCATAGATCTCCCTCTGTGGCCACAGGGTAAAGCCTCCCTCGCCTCCCACTTCCCTATGGATCTGGATCACCCAGGTGGGAATTAACCATCATCGGCTGTCCCCTCTTTCTGTCTTTCGGAGCCTAGAGCTGGAGAGCCTGACGGTAAGAGCTGAGGTCCATTCCTGATACTTGGTCCACAGACCATCTGTAGGTTAAAACCATGCTCAGAAAGTTGATTTTCCTCCTTCTCTCTGTCTCTCATGCTGTCTCGGACTCTCAGTCTGTGTCTTTTTTCTTTGTGGGTTTGTGGCTTAACTTTTATGCCTTTTCTCCTCTCTTTCTCTGTTTCTTCCTCTTTCCCCCCGTTTTTCTCTGTATCTGTTTTTCTGTCTCCTTCATTGTGACTCTTTCAGACTCCTTTCCTTCTCTATCTCCCTTTCCTTGTCTCTGTCTTTCTGACTGTTTTTGTCTGTCTCCATCTCTGTCTCTAGGTCTTTCTTTTTTCATTCTCTGTCTCCCTCTTCATGTCTCTCTCTGTCTCTGTGTGTCTCTCTAGCTCTCTGTCTCTCAGTTCTGTCTCTCTCTCTGAGTATCTGACTCTCAACACTAAGGACTTTCTGTCCCTGCCTGCCTGGAATCTCTGTACATGCAGGGATGGAAAATGCTGAGCAGATGAGATCAGAGGCACTTTAGCCAATGCAAACAAAGGAAGAAAGCAAACTTTTGGCGAGGAGAGGCAGGCAAGTCTGGCCTCCTTCTTTCCCCGCTGCCCTACCTTCTCTCCTAACAGTCAAGGCCCCTCCTGATTCCCTGTCGGGGCCCCTGTGCCAGGGATTCGTTTTAGGAAAAACAATGATAAGCCGAAGAGGCCTGAGAACCAGGATGGTGAAGAGGCTGGAGGCCAGACCATGGATCTGAGAAGAAACTAGGGCTATTAGCCTGGAAAGAAAAGGCTTCAGGAAATGTGATAGCTGAATGAAAGGGTTCTCCTAAGGAAGCTGGATTGGCTCTGCTCTGCTACGCCCCAGGGGGCAGACTTGGAAGTGAGGGGTGAGAGTTTCTGAGAGACAGATTTAGGCTTGGCCTCAACATCTTGGGGGTAGAACAGGCCACCTGCAGAGGTGATTAGCATCCCCCACCCAAGGGCTTCAAGCAAAGGCTGGTTGACTTCTTTGGGGGATTCTTGTCCTGGTAGGCTAGATGGTCCCTGAAATTCTGTGGGTTTGGAGATGAGGCTCAGGGACCTGTCTCAGAACAGCTGAGGTTGGTGGGGAGTCGTGGCCGAGCATTTGCCAGACCACAGGAGGGGGCCACCCCTGAGGGAGCAACTGGCTATCCTGAGGACTCCAGGACCCCAGCTGGGCCTGCCACTCTCCAGGCCTTGCTAAGCGACTCCCCAAGACTACACTAGTGCTCCAACCCCGCCAGACTGAGGAGTGGGACAAGAAGGGGGCAGAGGCAAGGAGCTAGGAGGGTCAAGAGTTCTTTGCTTTGTCATACCCACATTCAAACACTCACATTCACACATACATACAGGTTCACACAGAGTTGGAGGGTCTGGTTCATAAGTCTCTCTCTCTCTCTCTCTCTCTCTCTCTCTCTCTCTCTCTCTCTCTCTCTCTCTCTCTCACACACACACACACACACACACACACACACACACACACACACACACACACACACATGCTGGGACATACCCAGAGACAAACACATACACCCATAGCTTCCAGAAATATACAGCGTGATCCCCCTATATGCCACCACCACCATCTCCATCCCTCCAGAACTTTGATAGACAAGCCCTTCTCTTGCCAGCCTGGGACACAGGGACCCCCAGTCAGATAATCCCCAAGGGGATAGGGAGACCAGGGCTTTCTCAGGCAGTCCGGAGGCTGCCAATATTAAGGGGGTTGTTGAGGGGATGGGATGCCAGGGCCTGGACCTGGGAGGGTCTAGGTGATAGGTAGAGGTCTAAGGGGCCCTGTAAGGGTATGGTCAGCGAGGCAGGGAGTAGTGAGAACTGCATGGAGATCTCTGCACTCTGACCATGTCTAGGTGTGTAACTGTATTGTGATTGAGAGTCTGAGATTGTATGAATGCCTTGTGAGTGTGAGATTGGGTGTGGATATAAGTCTATGTGTGAGTGTGTGTGTGAGATCGTGTGTCTATCCAGTCATGTAATGGTATATGCACCTGTGTGACTATGAGTGTGAATGTGTTTCCAGGTGTGAGTGTGAGATTTTGTGTTTCTGCATGAGTAACATGTGTGAGTGTGATATGCTGTATGTGTGTTCCCAGGACATAATTATATACAAGTGTGAGATTTGTATATATGTATCGAGAAGGGCAACCATTGATGGGTGTTTGATTTTGTATGTATATAACTGCATTTCAAGGATGACCATGTGACCCAGCATGTGACTCTGTTTGAGCGTGAGGATGTGACTCTGTGGGGGTGTGCAGGTGGGTAACAATACATGCGGTTATGATTTCAAGCCTATTCAGGTGTGTCTGCAGGTGGGATACATCTAGGTGTGTGACTGTCTAAGTGAATGTCATTGTATGTGCCGTCAAGCGTGTGACAGAGTACACGCATGTATATCCAGGTATGTAACTGTATGCTTAATTATGAGATGTTACATGTGTGTAAAATTTTGTGTCTGTGGGTCTAGATATGCACTTGCATGTGAATGTGAGGCTCTGAGATGTGTCATATAGCTGGTGTGTGTGTATGTGTGTGTGTGTGTGTGTGTGTGTGTGTGTGTGTGAGAGAGAGAGAGAGAGAGAGAGACAGGGACAGAGACAGAGACAGTGTGTATGAGAGAGAGTGTGTGAGAGAGAAACACAGAGATATACACAGAGAAGAGATATACAGAGTGAGAGAGACAGAGAAAGTGTGTGTGTGAGAGAGAGACAGTGAGAGAGTGAGTGTGTATGTGTGTGAGAGAGAGACAGACAGACAAACAGAGAGACAGAAAGACAGAAACAGAGAGACACTGGGTGTGAATCTGAGGGTGTGTTCTTCTGGTTGTTTCCTCTGGGTTCCCAGGTTGGCCCATCCCCAGTTATCAATGTGAGACAGTAATCTGGCTTCTCCCAAAGTTTTATCTCCCAGACTGGTTGCTTAGAGGTTGAGTTAGAAGAAAACCCCATACACACCCCAAAATCTCCCTAAAGAGAGACAGGTGGCACCTAGAGACAGATCACCTAAGTGGCCTGGCCTGGCTCCCCTCCAGCCCATGGCTCTCCCCATTGAGGTTCCCATGTCTCTTCCTTCTCCTCCGCAGCCCCTCCCAGGCCTGCCCCTCTGCAGGACTATGTAAAGGGGCTACAACAGTAGGAGTTATTCTTGCGCCTGAGAGGAAGCCTGGTCTTATAGACGAAGGGCCAGCCTTGGACTTGGAGTTAGGAAGACCTGGGTTCAAATCCTGCCTTTAATGCATACCAGCTATATATGTGCTCCAGACAAATCTCTAAGATTAAGCTACTGGAGAGCTGCTGACCTGAACCCATGAAGAGATTTTTGACATAGGAGTTCCCGACACAAACAAATCACAAATCAGAACAACAGCAAGAATTCTTAATCTGTTGTTACTTGTTGTCTTCCCATTAGATGGTGAACTCCTTGAGAGATCTCTTTTGCATTTTGCCTCTCATTGTAGTCTCAGAGTTTAGCACGGTGCACACAGTAGGCGTTTAATAAATGCTTATTGTCTCCCTCATTAGATGAACTCCTGGAAAGTGTTGACTTCTTTTGCTTTGCATCCTCAGAGCTTAGCACAGTGCACACAGTAGGTGCTTAGTAAATGCTTCTTGCCTCACTGAGCTTTCCTTCCTCCCTCTCCTCCTACCTATCACCTCAACCCTTCCTTCCAGGGATCCCTAGGTCTCCTATCACTCAAAATTAGGTACCTCTCCCTCCTTCCCCCAATACAGTGCTCATGGTGCCATCCTCATCCTCCCTTGACTCTGACTCCTTGCCGGCCACAGATTCAGAGTCCACATTAGCATTTCCCAAAGAGGTCCATTATATACTTTTTTTGTTTTTTACCTACCTCATAGGATTAGACCAAGGAAGGCCTGGGGCCTCTGGGATTCCTCCCTCCAACCTCCTGGATCCTTTCGATTTGACAGTTAAGCATTGCTTCTCAGCTACGTCATGCTCATATTCATTCCCAACCCCAGAGATGGGAGCACTAGGGCTCCTGAGGTCCCCCCACTCTTAGGTGTGGGAAGGGGCCATCTGCTGGGGGTGGAGGATGGTAATCCTAGGGTTCTAAAAAAGTAAATAAAAACACACAGGAGAGGGGAATTGTCAAATCCTAGCTCTCTCTACTGTTTACTACTGGTGTGACATTTGGACAAATAATTAGACCTCTCTGGGCCTCAGTTTCCTCATCTGAAAAATGATGGGAGAAGATTAGCCAACCTCAAAGCTTCATTCTAGGTTTAAATGATGTCATGTAGAGTAACTGCTCCAACAGGGATTTTCAGATAAAGACACCCAGACCACTGGAGTCCTAGACCCCCCAGACAATAAGGTGCCAGAGGGCAGCAACCTAGTCTTTAATCTAAAATGCGTTATATCCCTCACAGAACTCTAAACACACATAATGAGAGCTTAATGAGATGTGTTAGACTGTGGAATTGCTCTGAGAAATCTGAGTTCAAATAGATGCTCTCAAGGAAGTCACTTTCCTCCTCTGGGCCTGTTTCCTCACCTATCAGGTTGGGCTGGACAGCTGCTAAATTGTTCTTTCACGGTCAACCCAATAATCAGACTCAGGGACAGAGAATCATGGACTATTAGGACCCCTCAGTCTTCTCCCCTCCTGTATCACTGCTTTTCTGCATTAGAAGGGCTTGCATAGGTCCATGAAACTATGGGTTATGCTGTGAAGGGTAATCCATGGAAAAGTCATAGTGAATAGCTCTGACAAAAGGTGATCCACTGGAGAAGAAGATGACCAACCACTCCAGTATCTTTGCCAAGAAAACCCATAGACAGTGTTAAAATGAAAAAAGAGATGATGCTGGAAGATGAATCTAGGTTAGAAGGTATCCATCACTCTACTGGGGAAGAGCAAAGGACAATTACAAGTAGCTCTGGTACTAATGAAGCAGCTGGGCCAAATCCGAAAGGAAATTTAGCTGTGGATGTACCTGGTGATAAAGGGGAAATCCGATTCTGTAAAGACCGATATTGTGTAGGAACCTGGAGTGTAAGATTTATGAACCAAGGTAAGCTGGATGTAATCAAACAGGAGATGGAAAGATTAAACATCAACATCTTGGGTGTCCGTGAGCCTAAATGGATGGAAATTGATGAATTTAATTCAGGTGATCATTACATAGACTTCTGTGGACAAGAATCCTTCAGAAGAAATGGAATAGCCCTTTCGGTCAATAAAAGAGGGAGAAAAGTAATATTGGGGCATAAATGACAGAATGATATCTGTTCAAATCCAAGGCATCACAGTAATACATCTATGCTCCAAACACCGAAGCTAAAGTCGATCAGTTCCATGAAGATCAGTAACAACTTCTAGAAACAACAGCAAAAAAAAGATGTTACATTCAACATAGGGGATAGAAATAATAAGGCAGGAAGTGAAAGGATAATGGGAATAACACCTAAGTATGGCCTTGGAGTACAAAATAAAGCAGGGCAGAGACGAACAGAGTTTTGTCAAGATAACTTGCTGGTCATAGCAAACAGTCTTTTTCAAGAAACCAAATGGTGACTCTACACATTGACATCACCAGATGGTTAATATCAAAATCAGATTAATTACAAACTTTGCAGCCAAAGGTGGAGAAGCTCTATATAGTCAGTTAAAACGATCTGGAGCTGCGATTCTGATCGTGAGTTTTTTATTGTAAAATTCAGACAAATTGAAGAAAAGAGGGAAAACCATTAGACCACATCGATATGACCTAAATAACATTCCTTATGAATATGAAGTGGAAGTAATGAATAGATTTAAGGGATTAGATCTGATAGATACGGTGCTTGAACTATGGCAGAGATTCACAATATTGTACAGGAAGCTGCAACAAAAAGCATTCCAAAGAAAATGAAGAGCAAAAAAGAAAAATGGCATCTGATGGAGCTTTACAAAAAGCTGAGAAAAGAAGGGAAGTGAAAGGGAAAGGGGAAAGGGAAAGAAATACCCAAGTAAATGCAGAATTCCAAATAATAGCAAGGAGAGATAAGGTTTCTTAAATGAGCAATGAAAAGAAATAGGGGACAATAATAGAAGGGGAAGGACAAGAGATTTCTTCAAGAAAATTAGAGATACCTAGGGAAAATCTTATACAAAAATGGGCATAATGAAAGCCAAAATTAGTAGGGTCTTAAGAGAAGCAGAGGAGATTAAGAGGCAACAAGACTACACAGAACTATGTAAGAAATATGTTTAGCATCTTTAACATCACCGATACTCACAATAGTTATGGTTACTGATCTAAAGCCAGACATTCTGGAGAGTGAAGTCAAGTGGGTCTTGGGAAGCATTGCTAACAATGAGGCTAGTGGGGGATGATGGAATTCCAGCTGAGCTGTTGAAAATCCCAAGAGATGATGTTGTTAAAGTGCTGCACTCAGTATGCTAGCAAATCTGGAAAACCTCAACAGTGGCTAAGGGGCAATGCCAAAGAATGTCCAAATTACCAAACAACTGCACTCCTTTCACACACAAACAACCCTTTCACTTTCCTTCTTTTCTCAGCTTATGCTTAAGAATCTATAATTTAGGCTTCAGCAACATGTGAACTGAGAATTACCAGAAGAGTAGGCTGGTTTTCAGAGGCAGAGGAACTAGAGACCAAATTGCCAACATTCACTGAATTGTGGAGAAAGCAAGGGAGTTCCACAAAAACATCTATTTCTGCTTCATTGACTATAGTAAAGCCTTTGATTGTGTGGCTCACAACAAAATTTGGCAAGTCCTCAAAGAGATGGGAGTGCCAGATCATCTTACTTATCTCCCAAGGAATCTGTATACGGGCCAAAAAGCAACAGAATGAAATGTGGAATAATGGATTGGTCTAAGATTGGGAAAGGAGTGTGACAAGGCTATGTGTATTGTCTGGTAGTGTACTTTCCAGGGATGTACACATTGATAATGAGGTTGATGTGTGCAGTTGCCATGTTTGGGAGGCATGGAGAGAAGAGGTATTAGACTGACTACTCAATGAAGGTCTACAGAGCTGTTGTGCTGACCTCATTTTTTTATACCTGTGAGAACTGGACAGTATAACAGTGCCATGCCAGAAAACTGAATCGCTTCTATTTGAATTGTCTTAGGAAGATTCTGAAAATCACCGGACCAGATAACACACGGAGATAACAGACCTTTCTCAAACTAAAGTGCCAAGCATTTAAACTCTGCTTCAGAGAGCACAACTCCAATGGACTGACCACATTGTTCCAATGCAAAACTTGTACTTGCCAAAAAGATTATTTTATGGAGAACTCGCACAAGGCAAGTGTTCACATGGTGGTCAGAAGAAACTACACCTCTCTTAAGAACTTTGGAATTGATTGTGTGACATGGGAGACAGTGGCACAGGACCACCCAGCGTGGAGTGTTCACATTAGAAAAGGTACTACGCTCTATGAGCAAAGTAGAATTGAAACAGTTCAAGAGAAATGCAAGATGCACAAACTTAGAGAATCTACCCCAAATATTCACATGTACTATTTGTGCCCAACCTGTGGTAGAACATTCTGAGCTCATGCTGGTCTGATCAACCACAGTTGGACTCACTAAAACTTGAAACTAGTGTAGTGATGCCATTTTGGTTGTCTTAAAATTGAAGGACAACAACCAACCATATATCGTCACCTTATTTATTTATTTTATATGTAGGATACAACATGTCAGATGTCAGTCTAGATATATCAAAAATCAAATTTAAGGTTGCTAGGAGAAATATTAGCAATCTCAGACATTCAGATCATTCAGATGATACCACTTTGATGGAAGAAAGCGAAGAAGAATTAAGAAGTTTCTTGATGAGGGTAAAAGAGGAGCATGTCAAAGCTGGCATGAAGTTTAACATAAAATAAAATCTATGATCTTGGCAACTGGTCCCATCACTTCCCGGCAAACTGAAGGAGAAGAAATGGAAGCTGTTTCAGATTTTATATACTTGGTCTCAAAGATCACTCTAGGTGGTAACTGCAGTCATGAAATTAAAAGACACTTGCTCCTTGAAAGTAATGCTATGGCAAATCTGGACAGCACATGAAAGAACAGACATCGTTTTGCTGATAAATGTTTGTATAATCAAGTATTTGGTTCTTCCAGTTGCAAAGTATGGCTGTGAGTGTTGGACTATAAGGAAAGCTAGCATCTCAGCATCAATGCTTTCAAATTGTGACGCTGGAGATGAATTTTGAGAGTCTCTTGGACAGCAAAGAGATCAGCTCAGTCAATAGTTAAAGAAATTAATTCAGGCTATTCACTGGAAGGTCACATACTGAAGCTGAAGCTTAAATACTGTGGCCACATAATGAGAAGACAGGACTCATTGAAAAACATGTTAAGAAGGATTGAAGGCAAAAGGAAAATGGGGTGTCAGAAAATGAGATGGATAGATAGTGTCATGGAAACAGTGAACATGAGCTTGGGCAGACTTTGGGAGATAGTGCAGGATAGAAAGATCTGGTGTGGTTCTAGAATGGTCCATGGGGTAATGAAGAGTTGGACATGACTGAACGAATGAACAGGAAGAGTAGAGCCCTACAGAGGGGAAGGAGCCCACCCGAGGTCACACGGCAAGTTAGTGGTAGCAACAGAATTCCAGCCTCCTGCTGATTCGCTCTCAGCCAGGTGCTTCTTCCACTGAGCCATGATCCCTCAAGTGCTTACCATGAGTCATCTTGTTTTTGGGAGTCTTGGCTATCCAAATGGCTCAAACTTCTGTGGCAGGTCCCTCATTCAACAAGAAGAGGAAGTAGGAATTCTAAAAACTGGAGCAAATTTAGCTGATGATATTTGTGTTTGGGATGGGGGTGGATGATGTCAGGGACAAAGGCTAGCCCAGTCCTGAGTTCAGTTCCAGGTAGCAGGCTCTCCTCAGCCAGTACAGTCTCTGTCCTCTTGGGTTTGGAGGAGAAGAATGTCACTGAGACATCATGATGAGGAGAGTGCTGCAGGAAGGAAGGTTACCCTAAGAGGTAATCTCCCCCTCCATAATGGCATCCTTTTGGTCCAGGCTTGTTCCAGCTCTGATGAGGAAGGGTGTAGGAACCAATGTGCCAGGGCACAGGCAAAGGTAATAATGGCAGCGGGGTAGGGGAAATGCAGGCATTGTGAGAGGGGCAGAAGGAGCCTGCCTTCTTCTTTGGTCCAACTCACAAAATTACAGATTGGAGATCCTTGTTCAGTCAGTGACAAGGTTACCAGCTGGGACTTTATCGCTCAATTCAATTATTTTATATTGTACCTTCAGGCTCCGTTCCAAAGTGACTCTTAAGAAATAATCAGGCTTATTCAATAGGCAATCAAAATGAAATTACTTTATGTAAGTACAAGGTTACAGGCTGGGAGGGGGTCCACTTGCTGGGGTGGTTCTAATCTTTCTCTGCTGGTAACTTCCCATTTGGAGGACCCTGTGGGGAGAGGTCCCAGCTGGGCTGCCTGCAAAGGAGACCAGAGGCTCTCTGGACAGGACTCCTGAGGATAGCCAGATATGGGCCAGAGGAGTCTCTGGAGGGTACAGAAGATGGAACAAGGCTGCATAACCCTCCTGAGTCACAGAATCCTGCAAAGTCGTGGGAGGTCTGGGCTTTGCCCCTGGCACTCACTCACCAAGCAGCAGGATGCAGTAAATAGAACACTGGGTTTGGAGTCAGCACGATGCTAAGTCTTGAATCCTACCTCTGTCACTTCTGCACCTTCTGACCCTGAGCAAGTAGGTTAATCTCTCTGAACCAGCATTTCCCCATCTGTAAAATGGGGATAATAGTAGCTTGTAGTACCTGCCTCCCAGAACCATGGTGAAGCTTGAAGGAGATGATTGATGGATGCAAACTTTATACTGATATACAAATGTCAGCTATTATCTACCAGTCTCTACCATCTATGTATCTTGATCTATTATCTATATTATTATCTATCTCTGTCTGAGTTACCTATCATCCATCCTTCCATCTATCCATCCATCCATCCATCCATCCATCCATCCATCTAACCATCTATCATCCATTTCTATCCATTTATCTATATCTATCTATCTATCTATATCTATCATCTGATTCTATCTTTCCATCTATCCAGCTCCGTCATCTCTGTCTGTCTGCCTATCTACCTACCATTCTAGGTCTTTGTGAATGGGATCACCATTGTCCAGAAAAAGGTAAACATAATATCAAAGGACCCTGAGTCTCCAACAGAGGAGGGTTTTTTGAAGAATTGGGGCTAATGATTAACCTGGAAAAGGGAAAACTTAAGGGCCCTTAAAGCTGTCAAGTATTTGAAAGGCTGCAGCATGGAGGAGAATGAGCCAACAACCAGGGACTGTGGTGTGGAATCGTCAAGAATTTAATTTAGGCTTGAAGTCAGGAAAAGCTTCCTAGCACTCAGAACAATCCCAAAGCAGAACTGGCTCCTTGTGGAGGCAGTGCGCTCCCTCTTGCTTGAGGTCTTTGAGTGGGTGGTTGGGTGGGGGCCTGGATGGTCCTCTGGTTGGTTCCTCTCAAGTTCTGTTATTTTGTGACCTCCTGGGGCTGGGAGAGACCTTGGGGTCCTGTCTGGTTCAACCCCCTCATTTTGTAGAGAAGGAAACAGAGGCTCAGAAAGATTAAATAAATTGCCCAAGGCCACATAGATGAAACTCAGGGGTGGTACCCAAAGACATAGATGAAGAAGGTGTTCTTTCCTAGGGGACCCCTTGGATGTCATTTTACTACCACTGTTAAGACATAGAAGGTCACAAGGAACAGGGATGTTGCCTTCCATGAGATTTTTCTGTAGTTGTACTATCACTGGGGCCAAGGGCACCAAAACTTGATCTTTTAATCAGTTACGGTAACTTATTCTTCATTACCACTCCCTGCCTCCTGTCCCTTGGGGGCCTTGTGGTTGATTCATCCAATGATCTTGTAAAAAAAAAAAAAAGACAAGGCCTTATTCCTGGAAGGACCCCACCTTAAGACTCTAGGGGCTGCCAGATTACTTGAGCATGTCCTTAGTTCATTCCCATGAGGCAATGGGGCACACCATGCAAATCAAGCATGTGTACAGGAAATAAGAGACACTCCCCACCCCCGCTCCCGCAGCTACTATGGGGTTACACTTTGATGATGCATCTAGCCATGCAAGACTGTCCTCTTGAAGTTGTTTCCTGAGGGTCCCTCGGGCTCTCTGGCTGTAGGCTGGGGTTGACTGGGTGGGGAAAGAGCATCTCAGGAGAGGAGAGAGGAGGCAGGCTGGGAATCGGATTCCAGGGACTCTGTCTTGGCAGAAATTCTTCCATCCTCTGGGGGCTGGGGGTGGGAAGTAGGGGTAGGCAGGATGTTATGTTGGAGGATGACCCTGGTAGGAGCCCAGCTTGAGAGCTCATCTTGGGACAGAGGGGTAGGAGACTAGGGGAGATGGCCTCTGTGGCTCCTGTTTTACTGGGCTGGAAGGAAGACTAGGGCTCAAATTTCACTTCTGATAATAGTTAACCATGTGACTTGGGGTAACTTAACTTCATCTCTCTAGGCCTCAATAGTATTAGAGAGACTAATGTCTCTAACACCTACCTTAACAGGCTGTTGAAAGGCTGGCGTGAGAGGTTATCCAGAAATCACTCTGCAGACCTTGAAAGGCTTTATACGTACTGGTCATTGTTATTAATTATGGTGACGATGACATAGTAACAGCACATTAGCATAAATCATATTCTCTAACCTGATAGAGTAGGAATTGGTCAGCATGGATTAGTGAAAAGAGGGCTGGGTTTGGAATCAAAGGACCTGATATCCAATCCCCACATTCTCTGTGTGACCTTGGACAGATCATTTTACTGACTCACAGGGTTTCAGTTTCCTCCTTGGTAAAAAGAGAGGTTGCATGAGAACCTAGCGAGGTCTTTTTTAGCTCTTGTTCTATAATCCCTATGTGGTCTCCTCATTATCCTCTTCCTCTTTTCCCTCCTCCTGCTCCCCAGAGTAGGCTTTGCCCTGCTCTCTTATCCCTCACCCCTGGCACTCTGTCCTGGGACTTACCTGGCATATTGTTACATCCTGAGGAAGGGAGGATGGGGTGGAGAGCGATTTCCAGGAGGGTGGCAATACCCCGGCCAGTTGCCCAGGAGGCATGCCTAGCCCAGAAGGCGTGGCCCGGTGTCAGGGGACCTGCCTCCTTGGCTACATCCCCCCAAGGAGATGGGCAATTCTCTGCTCTGCCCACAGCTTCCCCCTCAGCTGAAGGCGGCCAGATGAGCTGCGGCTTCGCGGTTTCCTTTCCTTTCTTTCTTTTCATGTTGGTGTCTCAGAGTTGCAGTGGGGCAGGGAGGTGGGAGGTGTCTGGGTTGGGCGGTGGGGTGAGAAGGATCCTGGGTCCTTATTCCAGAGGGGGGAAGGGAGGAGAATCTGACAGACAGAGCAGATGGTGGGCAGAAGGGAGACTTTGGAGGGGAGGTCTTAGACTAATTTGGGGGCCTGGGACTCAAACTCCGCTCTCCCCCCTGCCAACACTTGGGGAATCTAGCTCAGTGTACTTTTTGGCTCAGACTCTGACTTCCTGTTTCTAAGAAGAAGAAGAAAATAGGTCCCAGAAAGGTCCCATGAGTCCAAGAGGCCTCAGGCATCAGGCAACTTCCTGAAAAAACCATGGGCTGGGGGTATGTAAAGGGCACTCTTAGGGCTGGACTGGTCTCTCTTGCCCTCCCACAGAGTGATTGGGGTGGGAGGCAAGGAGGTGAGATCTGTTTCAAGTTTTCCTGGGCTGTAAATTCCTGTGGGAGTCCCCATGGACTGCATACCTAGGGTCTCCCCTCCAGGAGTGTCAAGGCTCAGTGCCAACACAAACTGTGCCCTGTGAAATACTACATTAGCCTGTACAGAGGCAAGGGATCCCAGCATTGCCAAGGATGGAGGTCAAGGTCCAGGGTGGATACAGTCAGCAAACATTTATCAAGCCCCTCCTCTACATAGAACACTGCCTAGGGGGAGACCCAGTGCTTGCCCTCATGGAGCTCAGAATGTATTATGATGGAAAAGGTCCTGCCTGGCTCCAGGGTCAGGATTTGAACATGGGTTCAAGTCTTCTCTCTGAAATTTATTACCCATGTGACCTTGGGCAAGTCTCTGGGCCTCAGGTTTCCTAATTATAAAATGGTGTGTGCATGGGAGGGATGGAATAGATGGCCTCCACCCCAATTTTTATAGTTTCCTTGTAGCTTCCAAGAATCAGTTAAGATTTTAAAGTGTCAAGTACTGTTAAGCTCTATCACTCCAACAGTGTATAAACTCCTTGGAGTTTATACACTGTTGGAGTGATAGAGTTTCAACAAGTAAATACTAGAAGTATTTCCTGGGGTAAGAAAAAAACTCAGGGCACTGGGAAATTAGAAAAGACCTCTTGGGAAGCTGGTCCCTGAGCTAAGAAGCCTTGAGGGATCTAGGTGGTGCAATGGTTAGAGTACCAGCCTGGAATCAGGAAGACCGGAATTCAAAATCCCATTTCAGATTACTTTCTCTTTGCCTTGTCTATAAGATAGAGATAATAATAATAGCTCCTACCTTCCAGTATTATGATGATCTGAGTCCTGGGCAAGTCATTTTAAAAAAAAAAAAATCTTGGTTTGCCTCAGTTTCCTCACCTGTAAAATGAGCTAGAGAAGAAAATGGCAAGCCCTCCAGTGTCTTTGCCAGGAAAACTCCCAAAATGGGGTCACAAAGAGTTGGCCAATGACACTGGACTGAAAAACAATAAATAGAGATGATGGTAGTACCTACTTCTGCTTCTAGGATCCAGCGAGTTAACATATGTAAAAAGCATTGTAAACCTTGAAACTCTCTAGAAATGCTAGCTAATGTTATTATAATTACAATTATTATAGACACTGGAAGCCATAGGTTTTACTACTGGTTCTTGGCTTTTGTCTCCTGTAAATTTCTGGGTGTCTCAGCTGTCATTCCTCTTCCCTTGAGACTACTTCCTAAAATAGCTGACTTTGGGAATGGAACTCAGGTCATCTTCCCCCACCTCCCAACCTTTTTCCATTTAAAGATACCTGATAAATACATTCTTACTACCTTTCGTAAGGCTTACTCCAGCTAGGGACCAGTAGTCATCGGGGAACTCGACATTGTAAGTCCCATTCCAGAAACCCAAATCCCATCCTTAGATGCCACCTCCTTAAGCTTCTAACTTAATTTTTCTTTTCTGTATCTGGCCTTCCACAGCAACAGAGAGGGAAACACTTTCCCCTTTCTAATGATTGAGAATTCCAGCCTTGTTTCTTGAAATTATTTGTAGGTGTTTGCATCTGGATCCAGACTGCCTTTAAAACTTCAGAGGGGATTATCGCTTCTTACTAACTGATCTATCTGACTCACATTCCTTTCGTTTGTCTCAGTGACTTCACAACTACACCTACCCACCCTTGGTGGGGGGTACCAACCTCCCGTCTGTCAGTTTTGCCACTTTGTCCAGCCCACTAATTCACTTAATCAATTTACTTAACCTAGCAATTGTTCCTCTAACCTTATCTCTCCAACTTGACCTTGCCTTGTCTCGATATCTTGTCTTCTAGATTCTATGCCTCGACCTAAGGGGAGGGAGATGGGAGTGGAAAGGAAGGTGAGGGACAGTTTAGCCATGGGGAGCACCCCAGCTGGGTTTTTGCCCCCTTTAAGTAATGGAAACTCCCAGCCAGTATCTGGGAGGAGTTCCTTCCTTCTCTCACTCTGAATCCTCTTACTTTCTAAGTCTATCTCTCTTTCCCCTGTAACTCACTCCCCAGTGTGGGTCTTTTTGTCTCTATGTCTTTTGCCCCCCTGTTTCTAAGCAGTTATCTGCATAAAGGTACACTAGATTGTACAGTGATCTGGAGTGAGGAAAATGTTCAGTCATTTTTCAGTTTTGTCCAACTTTTCATGACGCCATTTGGGTTTTTTTTGACAAAGCAGTTTGCCATTTCCTTCTCCAGCTCGTTTTACAGATAAGGAAACTGAGGCAGAGAGAGATGAAGTGACTTATGCAGGGTCTGTCTGTCTCCTTTTTTCCCCTCTATATATCATTTCCCCATTTCTGTCTCATTGTTCATTTCTCCTTCTCTGTCTCCTCCTCTTTTCCTCTCCCTGTCTTTGCCTTAGTTGAAGCCTGGGTCTCTTTTTTCTTTCTCTCTCTGCTCTGTCTCCTCTCCCTTTTCATCTCTGCCTTTAATCTCACTCCTTCTTTCCCGCCTTGTTCTTTCAGTTGGTTTCTTTTTGTTCTCCATCTTCATCTCTGTTCCCTCCCTATCTCTGTATTTCTTCATTTTCCATCTATCTTTCTCTGCCACTGTCTTTTAGCCTCCCACTGACTTTGCCTTTACTTATTGCATCGAGTATCCCAGCCTTGCTCCTTCCGAGTGATCCATTATATCACTCCCTCGTGGTTCTAGGAGTGCCCTGGAGGAATTGGGGTGTCTTTTATAATGCCATTAGCTCAAGACTCCATGGGGTCTCTGGACCAGTGACTAGTGCCCTGGCTCCACGTGACCAGTTGCCACCAGCTTTTATAAAGGAATATTTACTTTGAAGATACAGTAATAAAAGGGCTACAAACACCCTGTCCCTCAAACACTTCAGAGGCACGTTCTCCCCTTTGCCATTTCAGTCTTTGGGGAGAGTGAGGTCACACTTAATACAGTTCCTACATATGATCAGTCCCACCAAATCCCAACCATGTGAGGCATGTTTGCATCTTCTGGATGGGGTCTTGAAGGTTGTTCCTCCATCCCAGAGGCCTTGGAGTAGATTGATCAGCTACGACCAGTCTCCATTGTGGAATCATCTCACATCTCTCTCTTTCACTAGACACTTTGATAAAAGATGAAGAACCAAGGGTTGTCCCTGCATGTTGGCCTCAGAGAGGGAGGGCCTGAGGACTCCCTCCTCACAGCATTATCTCTCACTGGAATGTGGTCAGACTGGAAGAAGTCAAATCAAGAGAAGGAACAAGGCTGACTATTGCCCCTCAAAAGCTCCCCTGCTCTGCCCCAGTGCTGGGTACGAAGCTGCAGAGGCTTCTATATCTGCACATCCTGCACATCTCTCCAGATTAGACCCCACCCCTGCTCTCCTAGAAGCTGTCTCCCCAGCCTTTCCACAGGGGAAATTGTGTCAGTGACACTGGATTTGGAGACTGAGACCTGGCACTCTTGCTTATTCTGTGTATGATCTGGAGTAAGTCAGTCTGGGCCTCGGTTTCCCCATTAGTAAAGTGAAGTGTGTAAATACACACACACACACACACACACACACACACACACACACACACATGCACTATACGCAGCTTCTGAAGTTCCTTTTTTTCTAAATCAGTGACAGCTCTCTGTAGATCTGCTCTTTCCCAAGGTTAGCAGCATTCTATAAGGACCATTTTAACTCCTCCCAAAATAAGAATTTCAGAGTCACAGGGACCTGAGAGGCAACAGTGGGGGGTAAATGTTTAGTAACGTGTTTGGGGTGGGGGTGGGAATTTGCCCCAAACACACTTTTAAGTTTAATCTGAATTAACATTTTTTCTCTCACCTTAAGTCTAGATAACCAACAAAACAATAAACCAAGCTTTAATTTGTAGCGTTTGCTGATTTTTGAGGTGTAAATGCTTTCACTGAAGATTCACTGAAGACCCTCCCCACAGGTCTCCAGCTCAATTGCACCCTATCCCCCATGCAGAGACTCTCTTTTCCAGTGGCCCCAGCCCTAGCCCTAGCCCTCATTTTGATTCTGGGCCCCCATTGGGTTTGCTGAACAGGACAGCTGGGAGCTCCTTCTGTGGGAGTAGACAGAGGAGGGACAGACCATGGCTCTTGGGTATCCTTGAAAGATTGAGGTTTCTGTTCTCTAAAACCATTAACTCAGGCCTCCATTTCAGCATGGTGCCTTCACTGTGTGCCCGTGAGCTCCCACTGGTGTGGTAGGAGAGAAAAAAGCTGGTACCCTAAACTTGCCGTCTAGAAAAAGGATCGAGTCATGAATCAGGATAGGGGCTGAGCCAGAGCCTGCCCTCAAGGAGTCCACAGTCTGGGGGTGGGGGAGTGGGAGAGAGAGGAGGGGGAGCCTTGGAGCCCCACCTGGAGCTGTTTCAGCTTGTCTCCCTCTCTGGGAAAACTTGGCTTTCTAAAGTAATTAGCTGCGAAGTAGGCCTCTGGCCCTAAGGCTTTATTCTTTCTGCTTGGGAGGGTGGAAAGAGGGGCCAGCCAGGGACCTCTTCCACTTGATGCTGTGTGGGGTCCCACCTTCCCTCCATTAGTTAGGGGAGGGCTCCCCAGAGCTTGCCTGTTCCTGCTTACCTGGGCTATCCTCAGTCTCCATACCTTAACCCCAGGATAAATCGGGATTAAAGTAGAATTTCAGTTTTCCCTCAGCCCCTTAAAACTACCCCACCAACTCTAGCATGGGGTTCTTTAAGGCCCTAACCGGGGCCTTCTCTCTCCAGACAAGTGTGTGCCCCTTTGGGTCTGTGCCTTCTGTGTCTGCAGAGCTGGGTGACCTACCAAGCCACTTAGCCCTTCACAAAACCAGAATCTCTGAGGCAGAGGGATGTCAGAGAGCAACTTTTGCTTCTTGCCTCTCCCATCTCAAATCTGTCTGTTACATTAGCCCTGACACCTTGGGCAGGAGATCATTCTCATTTTCATTTCTTCCTTTGCTTGGGGCACAAGGTGGACCTGGACCTGAGCACACAGTAGGTCTGTAGGCCTCCCCTTCCTTTTCTTTCACCTTCCCCCTGACCAGTGATACTGGTCTAGACCAGGATCAAAGCATTATAACTTTGGAACTGGAAAGAACCTCAGAGACTGTACAGGGATCCCATTTCTTTTCTAGAGGAAGAAACTGCAGCCACAGAGAGGGAAATAGGATCATAGGATCACATGTCTCAGGCCAGAGAGAGACCTTGGAAGGCAGCTAGTTCCCCTCTCTCATTTGAAAGGGAAGAAAAGGGCTGAGCATTGTAGCACTGACACTAGCCTGGAATCTGTGCTTGGAGGGGAGGTTGAGGCTGCTGGATGCTCTGAGGAGAGGAAATCTGAGCTGTAGAAGGGGTGGGGGGTAACCATCAGCTGTGTCTGCACTAATGCGGAGAGTGCCAAAGGGCCTCCAGGGGAGCCCAGGTTTGAAAACCAGAGAGGGTTAAAGCCTCCCTGTTCCCCAGTCCTGGGATCATGCTATGGCAGCCGCTGCCCTTCCAGCCTGCTCAAAGTGGAGAGGAGCAGTCTCAAAATTAAAAAAAATAATAATAAAATACAATAGAGGGAATGGAGGCCCAGAGGAAGGACATGAAGGTCACCTAGAAAAACCAGGTCCTTGGTCTCCAAGGTTGGCACCCTATCCCTTGGTGTGGCCCAATTTCTCATCAGTGTGGAGAAGGCAAGAGCCTGCCACCAGCCAGGAGCTTGGTGGGAGGGCAGCAGGAGACAAAGGCATCTGAGGCTTCTCTTTCCTAAAGCTCATGGACTGGAAGAAAGTGGGAGCCTTGACCTCCTCCAGAGGGCCAACCTGGCCTCCTTGCCTGGTCCTCATTCAGACAAGGGTCCAGCTTCTCTGACAGGACGGATGGGCATCTCTCTCTCTCTCTCTCTCTCTCTCTCTCTCTCTCTCTCTCATTCTCATTCTCTCTCCTCTCTTTCTCATTCTCTTTCTTCTCTCTAATTCTCTCTTTCTCTTTCATTCTCTCTTTCTCTCCCAGACCCCTCAGGAACAGTAACTGCTTGACTTTTACTGAAAAGCAGAGTCAAAGAGGAGCTTTGAACATTTTTCCTTGTGTCTGACTGCAATTCAAAGCAAAGCAAAGAGACAGTTTTGAGAAAGACCTCAGGATGTGGTAGAGGGAGAGAGAGAGATAGACTTGGAAGGTGGGGAAGGGGGAAACATTTATTAATCACCTACTATGTGCCAAGCACTTTATCAGGGAAGGTCTGGGTTTGAATCCTAGTTTAGATGCTACTGGCTGCAGAGGTCATTTTCCTCGGAGTCCTGGTTTCCACGGAGATGACTTTGATGGCCTGAAAGGTCCTAAGCTTCTAAGTCTCCATCTAGGATCCTTGTCACCCAGAACCCGAGGACAGGTCTCCTTGGCAGCCCTGGCCATAGTCCTGAGCCTGGGAGGAAGAGGAAAGGCCCAGCTGGATCCTCCTTGGACCCCCAAGGCCTCTGCTCCAGCATGTTGGCTGCTGCTAAGCAGTGACAGGACATTAGGTAATGACAAAAAGACTGAGATGAGCCCCTGGCTTCCAACTGGGGCTGAGTTGAACCCGGGGACTGCCAGCAGCCTTTTCTTGTAGGAGTTTCCTCAGAGCTGTCTTGGGGGGGCCTCCTTGCAGCTGGGCCCTCATCCCCCCAACCCCCCGGGTGCTGGAACGCCCACTGCCTGCCACCCACCAACAATGAAAACTACCGCCAGGAATAATCCAACATCTGTTGGGAGATGGCAGCTCCAGTGGTGACAGACAAACTCCCGCCAGCTCCCTCCCTGCTTCCCTCCCACCCCCAGCAGGGGGAGAGGGGCAATGGGGATGGGAGGGCATCAGTGGAGGTGCCCAGGCAAGCCTGCCCGAGTGGGAGGAGGGGTCTGGGAATCTCTGTCTGGATGCATGGTAGATGGGAGCCTGGGTGTGCACAAGTACCCACTCTGGGGTGAGCCTGTGTGCACATGTATACACACTGATACGTGCCTGTGAGTGTGCACAAGTATTCAAGTGATATGTGCCTGTGTGTATGGACAAATATACCCAGCAATGTGTGCCTATGCATACATACATACGTACACTGATGTGAATCTGTGTTGCTCAAGTACTCACACTGATGTGAGCCTGTGTGGGCACAAGTATCTGCACTGATGTGTGCCTGGATGTGGGTATGTTGTATGGACAAATATGAAAACTAATGTGTACCTGTGTGTGCCTCAGTTTCCTCCTCTGTAAGACGAGGGTTTGGCATGATGATTGCTAAGATTCCTCTCAGTTCTAAGTCCCATGATCATAATTACAATCAAGGCAGGACAAATGGGTCTTTAGCCCAGGGTGAGAAATTTAGAGAGTGCTGTCCCTGACTGTCTCAACCCTGCTGTATCAATGGCCTCTTTTGGAGGATGTTTCTCCTTTTGGAAGCTTGGAAACCTCACGGTGGCCCCACTCCCCACCCCAGGAGGACTTTACTCCCCGCCAAAGCTATCACTTATCCCCAGGACAAAAACTGCTGTTTATGGCTCTGAGTATGATTCTGGGACTAGATTCCAGAAGAGAGATTAGCGGTCATCAGTTCCAACTCACATCTCAACCAGAAGCCTCTCAACAGCTCCCTGAGAAGTGATCCTCCAGCCTTCTCTCAGAGGTCTTCAGTGGGAACTCCTGTCACCTCCTGAGAGGGCTCTGACCTCTCATCTCCAGTATCACTTCTGAATCTTCCTGGGTGCAATATCCAGATTCTGCTGTTAGTTCTGTCTTCTGGGGCCAGTCCAAACAAAGTGAATCCCTCCTCCCCTTGACAGCCTTTCATGGACTTGACCCTGTTGTTTTCTCTTCCAGGCTGAAGAGTTCCAGTTCCTTCAACCCGTTCTCCTTATCTGAAATGCTCTGGAGGCATACACCAACCTGGTGACTTTCCTCTGCACAGCAATGCTCTTCCTGAAACATGGTACCTGGTACTGAACATATCCTGGAGAACCATGGTCTGGCTCCTACAGAATACGTCATCAGCACCTTCTCTGAGACTTCTCTTAGAGAGATCCCTTGGAGTGCTGAGAAATAAGTCAAGTTGCTGAGGATCATCACAAGGACAAAAAGTGCCAGAAGTAGGACCTGAATCCAGTTCTTGGTTCTGAGGCTGGCTCTCTGCTCAGATGACTAGTCCTAAGACCTTTCATTTTCCTTGTGGATTTCCTCTGCTCCAGTTTGTTAATTTCCTTCCTCAAATATGGCAGCCAGAATGAGACACAATACTCTAGATGCAGCCTGAGCACAGGCAGAGAATGTTGCACCATCCTCTCCCAGTCTCAGAAATCATGCTACTCAATGCACAAGCTCAGGATTACATTCTCATGTATGGCTTCCATGTCATATGTCCACTCCTGTGGTGCTGAGTTCACTCTGCCATTCCTATTTGTGAGGTTGATTTTTTAACCCATGCATAGACTTCCATTCTTATCAAGTTAAATATTAATTTCTTGTTATTATATTTCATTTTACTAGACACTACCCAGCTTTCTCAACTGATAAAATCTTTTTGGAGCTTAGCATTATTACCAACCATATTCATTGTCCCTTTTGGGTTTTTGTCCTTTAAAAATTTGATTAGTATGTCTCTTGTGGCTTCATCCAAGTCATGGATAAGAAGATCAAATAGCATCAGGTCAAGGACGGAGCCCCTAGGAACTCTACTGGACCCCTCGGATGAAGTTGACATCTCAGTATTAATGGCTCCTCTCTGAGTCTAAACATTCAATCAGTACCAAGTACACTGACCTGTGCTATTTGTCTCCTGGGTCACACCTCTCCATCTTGTCCCCAAGGACAGCATGAGAGTCTTTGTCAAACGATTTACTGTAACCTAGGCAAACTATTGTCCATAGAATTCCCCTGATCCACCAGTCTGTGATTCCAATATGATAGTAAAAGGTTAGTCTGGCATGATCCGATCTGGAGGAAGCCGTGCTAGCCCGTAAGTGTCCTGCGATGTGCTTTACTCCAGTCCAGTGACATTGAATTCATTCTACCTCTCCACTTACCTTGGGTTTCTATTCTCTATCAGTCAATTTTGTTATTTTTTTGTGATCCAGAGATTGCTCTCATTTGAAGGGAAAACAGAAACAAAAGATTTGTTCTTTTTCCTATTATCACTGTCCCATCCATTCAATGCAGGGTAAGGCAACAAGCATTTATTAAGTGCTTACTGTATGTCAGGTGCTGTGTTAAGTTTCATGGATAGAAATACCAGAAAGAAAGAAAGAAAGAAAGAAAGAAAGAAAGAAAGAAAGAAAGAAAGAAAGAAAGAAAGAAAGAAAGAAGAAAAGAAGGAAGGAAAAGAAAAAAGGGGGGAAAGAGTCCCTGTCTTTAAGGAGTTTTTCATGTAATAGAAAAACAAAAAAAGAAAATGGGATGCGGGTGAAGGTATCTGGTGCACAGCGTTGAAGTCCAGAGTCAGAAGCCAGACAAGAGGGGAATGAAGGTTCACTGGCCTGTGCCTTCCTCAGTCCTGCCCAGAAGGAACTCAGCAATGGGAGAAGGGGGCCGGTACAGTGCAGGGATGCTTCAAAGGGAGCCTGCAGATGAGGCATGATGCTGACATCTGAAGACTTTAGGCAGATACCTGGTCCAATCTTTTTGCCTTCAGTATAGTTCAAAAAGCTCTTGAATGCTGTCCATTGCCAATCTCAATTCCTTATGAACTTTGGTACTCTGTACCCCATTCTAACAGGATTACACTGGGCTTTGGCATTCATCCTCTGTTCCCTGCCCTTTGTACATCTCTTCTGTATGAGTCTTTTAACAATCAAAATTAGTAGGTAAGTTTCCTGTACATCCAAATTGGTCTCTCAGATAGTTTGACCTTTGCTTTTTCATTGGAGTTATTTTGGTACCTTCCCAAGTTCATTCTTGAGAATTTCTCATATTTCCTGAACTGACCTCTCCTGCAGAATTTTGGTCCATGGGGTCCTACCCATTCCTTTTCTGACCCCTTTGAAGTCTGTGCTCCTGAAATCAAGGGCATGGATCAGACCATACCTTGTATCTCACTCTTTCTCTGATCATGAGTTCTAAGTTGAAATTGTCCCTTCCCTGCATGGCCTCCATGTTTCTGTTTCAATAATCAGATATTTCTTGTTAGAATCAGGTTCACAATATTTTCTCCCCTAGTTGCTTCCTCTATTTTTTGGTAGGATAAAATTTGTCATTTAAAGCAAGCCAAGAATTCTTCAGATGCTCTGCTTTTGGTGTGTGTTGGCGGGGGGTGAGGGGTAGAGGAGACAGAGAGAGAGATAAAGGGATAGAGATAGAGAGGAGAGAGAGAGAGAGAGAGAGAGAGAGAGAGAGAGAGAGAGAGAGACAGAGAGAGAGACAGAGAGAGAGACAGAGAGAGAGAGAGACAGAGAGAGAGAGAGAGACAGAGACAGAGACAGAGACAGAGAGACAGAGAAAGAGAGAGACAGAGAAAGAGAGAGAGGGAGAGAGAGAGAGAGAGATCTTTGTAAAGACAGTCATTGAAGCATTGGGAGATGTCATTATTGCCAAGAGAGAAAGCAGACAGAGAAGACAGTTGGAGAGAGAAAGAACAATTCATGTGAACGAGTGTGTGCTCATGCACGTGGGACTGTCTCTCACAATAGTGCCTTGAATCTTGAGGACAACTGGGCTGTAATGGAAAGAACGCTGCATCTGGAATCAGGAAATCTGAGAATAAATCCTGACTGCTCACTATCTCAGGTTCTTCCTCTGTAAAATGAAGGCGTTTGAGTAAGATGCTCTATGACAGTCCCTTCCAGCTGGAACATTCTGTGACACTCCTTTTTCCCATCTTTCTCTTTTACCTCATCTATTCAAACCCCGAATTCTAGAGCATCGTGCCTGAGGGCATGCCCTACCTCTCAGGGTGAGTCTTTCAGTTGTGGCTAGTCCAGGTTTAGGGAGCTCTACAAATCCACTCAAACCAGAACTCGGCAGTTCCCACTGATATGTTTACTTTTCATACTCAGAGGACACAGTTCTAAGCAAAAGCATTTAGGAAATGACCTAGTAAAGAAAGTAGTAGCAAAATATTTTCCCCATAAAGCCTGGCACCATCTTCTACCAATACACATATCAGCGGGAAAAGTGACCACATGTAGGGAATACATGTGATGCCTCATGTTTGCATGGCTGTTGATGCCTTCCAGTGCTGACATAGTGCCACTGTCACTGGGGCTGCTCCATGCTGGTCTCCACTAGATTTGTACTCTCTCTGGGCACCACTCAGCCGGATTTTCTGTCTCTGATGGTAGCTGCCAAGCATGGCCCCATCGGGTATAGAGCTGGTGGTGGTGGGGGTTCTCCCTGCTTCCAGCTTCTGGCTTTAGCTGAAGTCTTTGGTTATATAGTCCTTCGGAGAAGAGCGAGCTTTAAAAAAATAGCCCTTTTAAAAGACTAGCTGCTTCAGCCATAGAACCAGCCAAAAAAATTTTCCCTAGGGAGGTAAACCTTCTTAGCTTTTTTCCCATGTGGAGTGACCTGTCTTGTTTCCTTCAGAGCCTTGGCCTCTCATTTCCTCAGCGGGACATTCTTAATTCTATGCCAAGCTCAGAATGAAGAGCAGGGTTCTCCTGGTTAACTAAAGCAGAAAGACTTAGTCTTTTCTTTTTTCTTTTCCTTTCTTAGACTCAACATCCTGGCCCAAGTACTTGGGTCTCTCTGTCAGAGACCTCACTTTACCTCCTGGTGAACATTCTGTACACCTTCTGATTTTAATCTCAGTAGATTAGACTACACCTGGTCAGCATTTGTGTAATGGCTGTTTGCCCAGCATATCCCCCCAAACTCTGGCATTCGGGGCCCCCTAGGGTTTTTTTTCCTTCCAATTTTAATCCCCTTTAGTTTCCCCATACGAAAGGCACAGAGATAGAAAAGAACCCAGGGATTAAGATCATCAGTTAGCCACATTCCTGGACTTTTCTTTGTCTTCTCCTTTTATATGTTCTCTCTACTTCTTTCTCTTTTTTCTCTTTCCTTTCTTTCTCTCACCCTCCCTCCCTTGTTTCCTTTCTTTCTTTCTCCCTTCCTTCTTTCCTTCCTTCCTTCTTTCCTTCCTCCTTTCCTTTCGTCTTTCCTCTCCTCCTTCTTTCTATGTCTCCCCTCCTTCTTCCCCTCTCTTCCTTTCTTGTTTTCTTTCTTCTTATCTCCCTCCCTCTCTTCCTTTCTTCCCTTCCTCCATCCTTTCCCCTCCCTCTTTTCCTTCCCTTTCTCCCTCTTTTCTTTACCCTCCTTTTCTTCCTTCTTTTCTTCCTCCATCTCTCCTTTTCTTCCTTCTTTCCTTACCTCCTCTTCCTTCCTTATCTTTTCTTCTCCTCCATCTTCTACTGTCTTTTTCTCACATCTTCCTCTAAATTTTCCTTCTTTCCTCTTCTTCCTCTCTTTGATCCCAGACAAAATTCTAGAATGTATTAATAAGGAGATGGCTAGTGAAATATTTAGAAAGGGAGCAGTGACTACACAGAGTCAGTCTGACTTCATCAAGATGAGGGCATGTCCTTTTTTTGACATGGTTCCTGGATTGACAGGTCAGTCACTCAAGAGTCATTTATGAAGAACATCCTATGTGTCAGGAGAGATACTGAGCATGGGTGACACAAATAAATACAAAAACAGACACACTACCACAGAGCTCACAATCTAAAGGGTCGAGGGAGACAACATGCAAACAGCCTTGGACAAAATGGGACATGGACAGGGTAAATTGGAGATAATCTCAAAGGGAAAACACTAACATTAAGGGACCCCAGGAAAGGTTTCTTGCAGAAGTTGGGAACTTAGCTGAAACTTGAAAGATATTAGGGAAATTAGGAAGTGGGTCAGGAGGGAGAAGGATCCAGATATGGAGGACAGCCAGTGAAGATGCCAGGAGTGGGGAAATGGAGTGTCTTGTGCAAAGAAGAGCAAACATCCTAGTTGCTGGAAAGGTAGCAAGGGACCAGATTGTTGAGAGCTTTGAACACCAAGCAGGATTTTACATTTGATCTTGGAACCAATAGGGAACCACTGGAGTTTATTGAGTAGGGGAGTAACATGGTCTTTAGGAAAATCACTTTAATGGCTAAATGCAGAATAATTGGAGAGGGGAGAGACTTGAGACTGGCAGACCCACTGGTGGATTATTATAGTAGTTCAAGGGTGAGGTGATGAAGCGTGTTTAGTTTTCTGCAAAGCATCTGACAAAAGTCCCTCATGTTATCCTTACGGACTAAATGGAGATCTGTGGACAGAAATAAGGGAGCAAAGTGGCTTTAAAATCGGTTAAATGGCCAAACCCAATTGGTTCTATGTCAGTTTGAACAGTGGTCCCTCCTTCTAGCAGAGTGCCCAGTAGGGAAATTCCCTCTATCAAAGTAGATCAGAAACCATTTCTTAGAAAGTCATTTGGAACTTTGAGAGGTTAAGAAACTGCCCGAGGGTCACATAGCCCAGAGGAGTCAGGCTATCATATGCTAGAAGGGACCTCATAGGCCAATTGATTCATTTTACAGATGAAGAAAATGAAGCTGAGGGAGGTTGACCAAGGAGTCAGGATATCCAAGTTCCTTCCTTGACCTGATCAGACACATTTGGAATATTGTGTTCAGTTCTGGTCCACATTTTGGAAAACACATTGATAACCTGGGGAGTGTCAAAAGGAGCATGGTGAAAGGGCTTGGAACTATGCCACAAAAGATTCAGTTCAAGAAACCAGAGATGTTTAAGCTTGTGGAAGATTTAGGGTGGACATGTATTCAAGTATCTGAAGGGCCATCGTGCCCAAGAGTTGTTAGATTTGTCCTGCCTGGTCCCATTAAACAGTACCAGGATGCAAGGGGGAGAAGTTACAGAGAAGCAGGTTTTAGCTAGATGTAAGAGATTTCCTAACAATTAAAGCTGCCCAAAGTAGGATGGATTACTGGGGAACTGGTGGGCTTATCCTTGTCTTCACTGGAAGTTTTCCAATAAATCTTGGATGACTTTTTGTGAGACATTTTATTGAAGGGACTCTCAATCAATCAGAGGCTGTCTTAGATGGCTTCCAAGGTCCCTTCCATTTCAGCGATTCTGAGCCTTTTCTGTTGCTGTTCAAGGTGAATTGGGTCCTGCTTCAGGGCACTGACATGGCGGGTATTGGCGGTCTTTACTCCCCAAGTCAAAACTTTCCATTGGACTTCATTATTATTTACTTAACCAGACAACCACCACCCAGAAGGGTCCTATCACGGTGACACACTCATCTTGGAGGGCCTCTCATTTCTAAACCACCACAGACTGTATGGGGAACAGGACACCTTTTTCTCCTACCATCTCAGATATTCCTCCTTTCCTACTCTCAGAGTTGCATTGTGTTCTGGGTCCCTCTCCCCACCTTCTACCAAACTGAATTTGCCTTTGATATCAGGATTCTTAATACAGCTCTAATCTTTCTTTTCTCTTTTTTCTCTCCTCTTTCCTCCCTCTTCCTCTCCTTTCTTCCCTCCTTCCCCCTTCTTTCTCTTATCTTCCTCCTCTTCCTCTTCTAATCCCCCCCTTCTCCCTTCCCAACATCTTGACTCATTTCCAAGAATACCAAGGGAGGAAATGAAATCTGCAAGGAAAAGATCGATTTCCAAATTTCCAAACTGTTAATCTTTTATTTTGACATGTTTTGGAATCCGGACCCCTCCAGAGGGGGTTCCTGCAGCCCCTGCTCAGCACCCTTCTGCCTGCCCTAGCAGCTCAGATCCACCGAGCCCCATGTGCTCCCAATAACTCTGAGTTTTTATGTGCTGGGGCCTCACCAGCCCAGCCCAGCTCAGAGCTCACAGCTGCTCTGTGTTTGGCGCCTGCCAACCCTAGCCCCACCCTGGGCCTTTAGGGATTTGGAAAAATGCACCAACTGGGGTGTGTGTTGGGGTGGGGGGGTAGAGAAGGACAGACCCCCCCCCCCCACCGACTGGGCCCCGGAATCAGACCAGGGCAGGGCACAAGTTATGGGGGAATCAATTCCTACTCTCTTCCCCCTTTCCTGAAGTCAAGGTCACTGACATGACCTCAGTTCTCTAAGTTTCTTTTTTTCTTGTTTAGGGGGGAGGTTAGAAAGGGGAAGATGACCCCCCTCCCCCGTGGAGCTATGGGACTTCCTGCTGCCCCCAACAGCCTGCCTGGCCCCTGGCTGGGGAATACCGTGAGAACAGACCCTCTTCCCTCTCTGGGCTCTGGCCTCAGCCCAGGGGAGCTGAGCTTTCTGTGAGAGTGACAGAAATCATGGAAAAATTGCTGCTTGCCAAATGCATTCAGCTAGTTCCTGGCCAAAGTTGAAGGGAGGAGGTGGGAGGGAGCCTCAGGATGGGGAGGGAGGAAGGAACGGGCATTCTCCAGAAGTCTGAATATCTGGTTGGAATTGGGGGAGGTGGTGACTTCGAGGCTGGCATTTAGGGCATGAAGCAGCCTCAGCCTGAACTGGTTCCTGGGAAAGTCGGCCTTCAGGGGTCTTTCTTGGCGCCCCAGATCTTTTTCTCCCTGTCTTTGAGGGATGTGAGTGTGAGTGTGTGTGTGTGTGTGTGTGTGTGTGTGTGTGTGTGTGTGTGTGTGTGAGGGGGGGGGTTCCCTAGATCTCAATGATGTCATGCTTCTTCTTTAGCCTTGAAGTCAGAGAGTAAACTGGCTGCTCTATAATTCATACAAAAATCTTTCTGAACTCTAGCCTCAGTTTCTCCATCGGAAAAATGAAGGGGTTGGATGAGATAGTTCTGGGGTCTTTTTGAACTCTGTGTCTGCAGTATTCTTTGACCAATTCCTTCATACTAGGGTATTCAGGATTGAATGCCCCCCTCTCTCCTGGTCTGTTGACCCTCCCTCTAGGCCCCTCCAAAGAGTGACCACCTCCCCAAGAGGCTCTGGCTCACCAGCAATAGGCAATCCAGGGGTGGGAGATGGGGAGATGCCTGAATGAATCCTGGAAGGGAGGGCAGGCAGCTTCTGTCCTAGTGACCCTCAAGGGAACCTGAGAATGTGCTCAGGGGCTCCTCCCCACCCCCCAACCACTAATTCTAATAGCTCATATTTCTGAAGGGGGGGCTTTGGAATTTGCAAAATACTTTCCATATATTATCTCATTTGATCCTCCCACAACACCCCTGAGAAGTAGGTGCTATTTTTAATCCTGCTTTTACAGATGAGGAAACTGAGACCCGAAAGAGATTAAGCATCTGACGTTGTACAATTAAGTAAGCATCTGAAACTGGCTTTGAACTTGTCTTCCAGATTCCAGGTCCAGAAATCCATCCACTCTACCAGCTGCGGTTGCCTTGGGATAGAACGGAAGCTCCCTGAGGGTAGAGACTCTTATTGTGTTTATTCTTTCATGCCTAAGGCCTAGCAGGAATTTGGTTATTCTATTAGCTATTGAATGAATGAAAATGAAAGTGTCAGGGGGAGGGCACAAACTTGAGCCTCCCTGGTTCCATGGCAGCTGCAGGCATCTTCCTGAGGAGACCGGGGCTACAGTGTCATCTGAGATCTGCCCACTGGACTATTCTTTGAATTTGGCATTTCAGTTTCAGCCTCCAAAGTGCAATCCGTTGAGGGGTTTCCATCCAGGGCACAGATTCTTCCTCAAGTCACTTTTCATTTTCCCAATCTGTCCCTGACTGGCACCTGTCCTGGCACTGCTTTGTAGTGTCCCTGGCTCCAGAGCTTAGCCTCAGATTCACGTTGTCATTACTGGTCTGCACAGAAAATGTAAGATCCTTGGGAGTAGGAACTGTTTCGTTTGTCTCGGAAACCCTAACGACTATTGAAGTTAACAGGCACATAGTAGGGGCTTAAAAGTCATACCCAAGGATACACACACACACACACACACACACACACACACACACACACATACACACACACACATACACACACACACACACACACACACACACACACACAGTTCCAAACTGTTAATCCTCTATTTTGACATGTTTTGGAATCCAGTCTCTTGCCCCTGCCCAGCACCCTTCTGCTCGCCTGAGTAGAATTTGAGTTCGTAGAGAGTCCTGTTTTGGAATCCCCACAGCTTGGCCTAATGCCTGGCCTATAGTAGGTGCTTTATAACTGTTACTGACAGGAGGCCTTAGACTAATTGGGTGACCCTGGGAAAGTCACTTTACCTGGACTGCCTCAAAAAATAAATGTTACTGACTAGCTGAACTGAGTGAGCCTTGGAATCACATTATACCTTCTGTGGCAGTGAGCCTGGCCCTCATCACCCAAATTGGGTGGTAAACTCCTTGAAGGTAGGAGTTAGATCTTCTGCTTTGGTCCTTATTGTCTTTATGAGAGAAATTTCTTGAATGAGCTGGAAAGAATTCTGGTCCTTTGGATAAAAATAATACTTGTAACCCTTCATCTACCTCACAGAGCTGGCAAGAGGGAGGCTGGCTGTAAATGGCAGAAGAAATGGTTTATTCTCATTAGTCTGATGAAGGACAGAGAAGTTGAGGCCAGAGGGTAGGGCAAAGCAGCCCTGGTGAATGGATGAGTCCTGCCTGTGTCTGGCCCTCTCAGGTAAACAACAGTAGTGGATTTCTGGGTTCCGAATCATGGCCTGATGACTTTGGTGGGGGTGGAGGCTGAAATGGGGGCTAAAGTGGGAGGGGGGGATGAACCAGAGCCTGTGAGTTTGAGAAAAACTTGGAAACCACAGTTCTCTCAGGAAAGAGGCCACTAATGGAAAACAGAGCTACTTCTGCCAGGACTAGGGATGGAGGCCATGGTGGGTGGATGTTTGTGTGTAGGGGGTGGGGGGTGGGAGGGTGAGGGGGCAGAGTTTCAACATAACAAAACTGGCCATCCCTTCTCCTGGCCTACGAGGACACTGAAGTACCCCTCCCCCAAATCCCAGCCTTGAGCCAAGATGGTTCCTGGGGTCCCTGGGAGGCAGTGCAAAGGGGGGAGGAGGAGGGGGCAGGAAGTGGGGAAACAAACCATTCTTGGCCCCCTTTCTCTATCCTGACAGGCACACTGGAGTCAACCTAGAGAAAACATATCGGGAGGCTGCTGGGGTCTAGGGAGGGGTCTGCCACCAACAGGAGACTGTCCAAAACCTCCTATTGTGGGTCAGCCCCAATATTCTCAGGATTTCCTCAGCTGGGTGCCCACCTACCTTCCTTTCTTTCAAAGAGGTACAAGCAGATGGAGAGTAACCAATTCTAAAAGCAGCTCTCTCTCTCTCTCTCTCTCTCTCTCTCTCTCTCTCTCTTCCCACCCCTCCATCTCCCTGTCTGTCTGTCTCTCTACCCCTTTTCTCTCTCTGTTTCTGTCTCACCTCTTCTCTCTTTGTGTCTCTCTGTCTCTCTCTGTCTCTTCTCCCCCCACCCCCACCCCACCACAGTCTATGTCACCTGCTGGACATCCTCACCTGGATGCCCACTGGCATCTCAAACCTGCATTCCGTCTCCTGCCTCCAGAGTTCCAGTCAAAGTCAGAGGGGCTTCAGTCTAGGGCACTGATTCTTCCTCAGGTCACTTTCCCTCCTTTACCAGTCTATCCCCAGCTCTAGAGCTGGGCTGTATGTCCCCCCTCCCCTCCCCCCCTGCCCCGCCCAGCTGCTTATGACTTCCTCATTATGTGAAGTGATGGCCAAAATAATAAAGACTCCTTGAGGCCAGGGGCTGTATTGTATCTAGTGCTTAGCGCAGTGGCTAGTATGTGAAAAGTGCTAAATAAATGTGTTTTCATTCATTCTTTCATTTACTTATTCATTCATTCACTCAGGAGTGAAGACTAGCAGGATGGGGGAAATGATACATCTATCTCATTTTACAGATTGGGAAACTGAGGTCCCAAGAAGGAAAGTGAACTGCCCTCAGTATCTACAGAACCCTCACACCTTCTGCTCTCTAGGAATGGCTAGCACTCTACTCGCCAAGTCCAGCGGTCTTTCTATATGGTTTATTTTTCTTAACCTTCATAAAGTTTCTGTCAGATTTGGTCATCTTTTTTCTGGACGTATTCTCCTTGTCAGCTTTAGTCACTGCTCTTTGATTCTCCTCTTATCTCTAACTGACCATTCTTTGTCTCCTCATCCTCTTCTGGATCACCTTACTGTGGGTGTGCCCCAAGGGTAATCCTGGACCCCTTTTCCTCTCGACTCCCTCTCTTTTCCGGACATTTCTTTCACTTTCATGACTTCAGCTGCATCTCCAGCCTTGACCTCACTTCTGAGCTCCACACCAGCATTGAGAACTGCCTGTCTCTGCCTGGATGCCCCACAGGCATCTAAAACTCAGCTTGTCTAAGATGCAGTTTATTACCTTTTCCTTTAAATCCTTTTCCACTTTCTGATTCCCTTCCTTCTGCCCATAGCCCTGACATTCATTCTGGGTCCCAGGTTGAAAACCCTGGACCCTTCCTTCTTTTTTGCCTTACATATTCAATCAATTGATAAAACTGTTTTCAACTTGGTCTCCAGGCTACTGCTACGTTATTTCCCCTCTTATCTATTCCCCTAACCACAAGCACTCATCAGTACCCACCTAGACCCTGATGATGGTGAGGAGGAAGAGGAGGATGAGGATGATGTTGGTGATGACAACTACCATCCCCTACTACTACCACCACCATCAGAGTTGAAACCAGTTGAGTTTCAACATAACAAAACCAGCTCTCCATTTGCCTGACCTGGGAGGGTCCCCTCCCCAACATCCCAGCCTTGAGCCAAAATGGTTCCTGGGGTCCCTGGGAGGGAGTGCAGGAAGAAAAAGACTACACCTATTACTATCACTACCACCACCACTACTCCTACTACTCCTACTACTACCGCTGCTGCTGCTGCCACCACCACCACCACCATCACCACCACCACTACTAGTAACCAACTACAAATAGATACAGCCAGGGTTAGATTGCCATGAGAATGCATGGGGACAGGCTTCATTCCCAAGGTGAAACTACCAAACCCTTTGCTGATGAGTCCCATGTGCCTATGGAAATTGCCCAGCAAGTTTCAGAGTGCTTTTCAAATGTTATCTCACTGAATCTTCCCCTGCTAAACTTGCCTCACACCCCTCACTCCTCTGCCTCTGACACCACCTTCATGACCTTGGGTGAGTAATTGCCTGTCTCTGGGCCCTGGGCTTCTTATCTGTAAAATGGAGTTGGACTAGAACAATGCTTAGGGTTCTTCCAGGGCCAAATCGATCCCCCCATGGCCCTGCCTTGTGTCTTTGCTTGGGCCATTTCCAGCCTCTTCCCATTATGCTGGTTGAAGCGCTACCTGTCCCTTAGAAGTCAGATCAAACACCACCTCCTCTGGGAAGCCTTCCTTGATGTTTCTCCAAGATTTGCACACAACACTTTATTTATCTAATTCACAATCACAAGCCTCAGGAGGGCAAGAATCAGACATCCCTAGAGCCAATCCTTTCACTTTACAAATGAGGAAACTGAGTCTGAAAGAAGGAATTTGCCCAAGGTTGCAAAGCATTAAGTGTCAGAGGATGGCTCTGAACTCCAGCCAACATTCTTTCTGTGCTTTGTCTAAATTCTAGACTGTTCCTCCTCTTTCCCCACCCTCTGCCCCAGGGCATGGTGTGCAGCCCACAGTCAGTGGCCGTAGAGGCGGTAAAGAGGATGCTGCTGCCTTTGCTACTGCCCTCAGAAAACACCAGGCAGCTAGGAGGGGACCCATCTGCCCCCTCGATGCCAGCTGGAGGGAGGGAGAAGAACACCAGCCCCGGCATGCCCTTGGAGGCTGCCCCACAAGGGTCAGGAATTCCTAGGGCCCCCAGAGCTCTGGCTGGGCCGCTAGTCAAGGGAACCATGTTGAGTTCTGACTTTGTTATTAGTGTCTTTGGGTTCCAGATGTGAACAATACAGTGTTGAAAGCAGGGGGTGGGGAGAGGGGAGGAAGGAGGGGGGCTGACCCCACCCGAAGCAGGAAGCTCCGAAAGAGCCTGGAGCTTTGAGTACTGGAGCCAGGCCAAGCACAGCCTTGGCTGAGCCCTCACATCTCCACCCCCTTCCTGCTGGTGGGTGCCTCTTCCCCTTTCCCTCCTTCTCTCTCTCTCTCTCTCTCTCTCTCTCTCTCTCTCTCTCTCTCTCTCTCTCTCTCTCTCTCTCTCTCTCTCTCTCTCTCTCTCACACACACACACACACACACACACACACACACACACACGCACACACGCACACACTCACTCACAGCCTATTATCCCTCCCCCTCCAGGCAGTAATTAGAGCCTTTCAGATTTAACTCCATCAATCCTTCCTGTCCCTCCTAGTTCGTATTATTAGGTAAATTCGAGAGGAATATTGATTTAAAGGGACCCATTCCCCTTCTTGAAGAAGCTGGGAGGTTGGTGGATGCTCGGTTGCTTGGATGGCAGGGCAGAGGGCCCAGACACGTGGATGTTTCCTCCCTCCCTCCAAAGGAGGACTGTGCATAGTCCAGGGAAACTGGGCCGGGTTCCTGGCACGGAGAGAGTTAAGGAGAATTCCTTCAGGGGAGAGAGAAAGAGAGAGAGAGAGAGAAGAGAGAGATGCTGGAGTTGGAAGGCAAAAGGGGCTGGTTATTTCCAGCTCTGCTCGTTTAATGAGGCCTTTCCTCTGGGGAAGAGGCTCCCAGAGTAGAGAGCAGGGCCCCCAGGGCTGGGCTGGGCTGGGCAGGACTGGAGGGAGGGAGGGAGGGAAGGAAGTGAGGTGTGCTCTAGGCCGCTTTTCCTGAGCCCCTAGCGCTGCCAGGGCTTCGAAGTGGGGACCCTGAACTTGGACATTCCCCAGAGGGATCCAAGGGGGACCTAGAGCTGCTTAGGGGTCCTATTCCTTTTCTTCCTGGAGGCCTGAGTACTTTATCTGTGTCACCCACCCCACACCCCTCAGCCCAGCCTGCCACAGAAAAAAGGGGGAGGCGGGGAGATAAGAGGACCCTGGATCTAGAGCTGGGAGAGATCCAGTCCAATATAATTTAGGCCTTTTAGACTTATCTTTGTGAGTTCAAATCCAGCCTCTGACACTTCCTAGCTGTGTGACCATAGACAAGTCAATTGACTCCACTTGTCTCAGTTTCCTTTCTGTAAAATAAGCTAGAGAAGGAATGATCCTGAGCAAGTTATTTAACCTCAATTGCCTCTGTTTCCTCATTTGTAAAATAAGTTGGAGAAGGAAACGGCAAACCACTGCAGTATCTCTGCCAAGAAAACCAAAAATGGGGTCATGAAGATTTGGACATGACTGAAAATGACTGAACATCAACAAACAAAAGTCCAACCCCTTCCTTGTTTTACAGAGGAAGAAACTGAGGCCCAGAGAGGAAAACTCAAGGTAAGTAGCAAAGTGAGGATTTGAACCCAGGCCCTCTGACTCAGGATGCAGTGCTCTTTCTGAATATCTCCCTCTGGGGGTCCCCCTCAGCATGGCAAGAAAGGTCTCTGGTGGGGATAAGGAGGTGTAAGAAGGAGAGAGAGGTGCACTGAGGCTCTAATCACCTCACCTTTCAATCCTCCTAAGGGTCTTCTAGGCCTTCAGGCTGCCCTGGCCCAGAGGCCTCATTTCCCAGGACTAAAGACCTCCCTCCTTAGTTGGATTGGCTTTCCCCAAAATGAATGCTAGCTGGGTCCCAGACTTCTAAGACCCCACCCAGTTGCACCCCCCCCCCCCAAGGTCAAATCCCATTTGGTGACCTTTCTCCGATGATAATGATCAATCAATCAATGAGCATTTATTAAGAGCTTACTTTGAGCCAGGCACCTGCTAGACCCCTCAGAAATGACACAGACCCTGCACTCAAAGAGGGCACCTAGGTAGTGCACTGGATAGAGCACCAGTGCAGGAGTCAGGAAGACCTGAGTTCAGATCTCACCTCAGACACTTGACACTCACCAGCTGTGTGACCTTGGGCAAGTCACTTAACCTCAATTGCCTCATCCTGGGTCATCTCCAGTCATCCTGATGAATATCTGATCACTGGATTCAGATGGCTCTGGAGGAGAAGTGACGCTGGGGACCTGCATAGCCCTCCTTCACTCAAAACAATGTGCAAATCATGGTTTTATTTGATGGAGGGAGTGGAGGGCAAGACAAAGAGTATGTATGTCTATATATCATACATATACATCTATCTACCTACTCATCTCTATCCATCTCTCTCTCTCTCTCTCTCTCTCTTTCTCTCTCTATCTTTCTACCTATATATCTCTATATCTATCTGCAATCACTTATTAATTGAATGCTAGGTGCCCAGCCCTGGGCAAGGTGCTGAGGATACAAGGGCCACAGTGAGACAATTCCCTACCTTCAAGGACATGTATTATTAAGCACCTACTACACAGTCAGAAATTTGGAAGGTCCTGGGATAACAAAGATCGGTCCGGTAGAAATCTTCAGATGATGGGAGAGGGGCCAGGGAACACAACTTGTAGATACAACTCGGCAATCAGTCCAGAAGCACTCATTTAACATCTCCAGTGTACAAGGTATTGTGTTAGAGACAGACATGTAAAAAAAAAGGGAGGGAGAGGGAGCAAAAAATGGTCTCAACCTTTAAGGACTAGCTGGGCAGATAGGTGGTTCGAGTCTGCAAGATAGAGTGCAAGCCTGGAGTCAAGAAGGTCTGAGTTCAAATCCGACCTCAGACACTTACTAACCGTGTGACCTTGGGCAAGTCATTGCCTCCATTTCCTCATTTGTAAAAAGAGCTGGAGAAGGAAATGGCAAACCGCTCCAGTATCTCTGTCAAGAAAACCCCAAATGAGGTCAGGAAGAGTGGGACAAGACTGAAAAAATGACTGGACAACAGTAAACCTTGAGGAGCTCACAGTCTAAGGAGAGAGAGAACATGAAGACAGCTACGTACAAACACAGGATGTGCAGGGCGAATTGGAGATAATAATATATATTAATAATAATGGACTTATGTCCTATACTTATATATAATATATATACCATATTGAATATAGTATATATTATTTTATAATAATAACAATATATCATATATAGTACTTACTATGTGCCTGGCACTGTGCTAAGTTTTTTTTATACTTACCATCTTATTTGAACCTCATAGAAATCCTGGGTGTTATTTTCTCCATTTTACATATGAGGAAACTGAGGCAGCCAGCAGTTAAGTGACTTTCCAGGATAACACAGCAAGTGTCTGAGGCCACATTTGAACTCAGATCTTTCTGACTCCTGCCCCAGCTCTCTATCCAACTGACTACCTAGCTGCCAAGGGGGAATCAGGGAAGAGTTTTGGATTTTAGCGGAGGTTTGAAAGAAGCCAGTGTCATTAAGCACCTACTCTGCACCAAGCTCTGTGCTCATGAACCAGAGATCTGAGCCTAGATCTCTCCTGGTTCCAGGCCTTACTGCACTTATGCAGGGTGGGGCTTGAGGGGAAACGGGCTGTAATTTTATTCCTCCCAGGATAAACACAAAGCCATAACCCAGCTATCAGTGGACATCTTCGCCCCCTGTCTCATGCAGCTGCTTCTAGGCTGGAGCAGGGCCTCCTCGGGGGTGTACTTCCCCTGTCTTGCTGGAGGTAACAAAGGCCAGTTGTTTCATCCCAATCCCTGGTTCTGACTGGAGAGGGTCCTGTGGGTTCCAGGAGTGTAGGGAGGGTCTGGGAATGGCTGGGTGAGGGTGGAAGCCATCCTGGGCCAGATGTGACCCTTCTACTCCCAAGTCCTGGGAAAGCCTTCCTGAAATCAGAGGTCTGGGTGGGAAGGGGAGGAAAGGGCTTTATCGGAGCACCTGTCTTGGGGGGAGGGGGATCCATGATGATTGACAGCTCTAAGGAGAGGAGGGAGAAGCCTTTCTCACTAGCCCCCCTGGGGCAGGGGAGGGGAGAGTAGTCATAAACCAAATGGTTACAGCTTTCAGAGTTTCTCACTCTCTGTTGTTTGTCTCCTTCTAGAAATGCTCCTTTTGAGCCTGACCTAACATTTGATTGATTGGGAAGAAAGAATCAGAGGACCTGCTTGATCTGGGCCTCAGTTTCCTCCTCTGTATAATGAAGGGGGTGGATTAGATGCTCACACTAAGGTCCCTTGCTGCTCTAGATCTTTGACCTCATGATGTGCCATAATAATTTAAGGCATCGTCCTTGAACTGCCCGCTTCCCTCAAAAAATAAATCTTAGCGTCATTTTACAGGTGAGCCAACTGATGTTCACACAGCTGGTGATAGCATTGTAAGCTCCTTGAGGGCAGGGACTGTCTTTTGGTTCTTTTTTTTTTGTGTAGTCAGTGTCTGTATAACAAAACAAACAATATTGTGTCCATGTCCAACTCTTCATGACACGTTTTGGTGTTTCGTTTTGTTTTTTTGCAAAGATGCTGAAGTGAAGCCATTTTTTTCTCCAGTTCATTTTACGTATGAGGGAACTGATACAAACAGGGTTAAGTGACTTGCCCAGGGTCACACAGCTAGTGTCTGACTATAGATTTGAACTTGGGTCTTCCTGACTCCAGATCTAATGCTCTATCCCCTGGGTCACCTAGCAAAGTTATTAATGATCTCTTCATTGCTTCTCTTTCTCTCTCTCTCTCTCTCTCTCTCTCTTCAATTTTATTTTATTTTTAGGTCTTTATTTTTGTATTCTCTTCTTCCCACCTTCCCCAACCCCTACCTCCACCTTGAGAAAGTATGTATATTTTTTCAGTTCAATTTTATTTTATTTAATGGTCCTTTCTCCATTCCCATTCTTCTCCACCTCTTTGACACTGCTAATCACCTTTTTATTTTTTCTCTTGTCTCAACATTTTCATAATATCCTCTCTCTTGGTTTTTCTACCCGACTGACCCTTGTCTTCATCCAAGTCATACCTGATGATCTCAAGTGCCCCCCAAGGCTTTGTCTGGCACCCTCTTCTCTCCCTCTATATTACTCCACTCAACGATCTCATCATCTCCCATTGTTTTAATTCTTATCTCTATGAAGATGACTTCTCTAGCCTTAAGTCTCTGCCGATCTCTAATCTTGAATCTCCAACTGTCTATCTTGAATTGGATGTCTTATAAACATTTTAAATTCAACATGTCCAGAACTCACCTCCTTATTCCCACCCCTTACCCCTCAATCAGATTGTCTCTGATTTCAAACTTCCCTATTACTATAGGGACTACCACCATCCTCCCAGACACCCAAGTTTTTAACCTAGATATCATCCAGAACTCCGTATACTCTCTCCCTGCCCTTCCCACCCATTCAATCTGTTGCCAAGTCATGTTGATTCTGTTTTTGTAAAATCCCTCTGAACACATCACCTCCAGTTAATAAGTCAAGGTGGTTCCCTTTTACCCCCTTTAAGAACAAAGACAAAATCCACTGTTATTCCAAATCTTTCATAGCCTTGGCTCCTAATCCTTCCCATCTTCCACTTTACTCCTCTCCCTCCATCCCCCATATTCTTTGATCCGGTGATGCTGGCTTCTTCACTGTTGCTTGGACAAGAGGCTCCATCTCCTGACTCTCCTTCCTCATCTCTGCTTTCTGACTTCCCTGATTTCCTTCAAATCTCAGCTAAAGTTCCATCTTCTGCAGGAAGCCTTTCCCATTCTTCCTTAATCAAAGTAGCTTCCCTCTGAGATCACTCCAAATTTATCCTGTCTATATCTTGTTTGTACATAATTGTTTGCATGTTGTCTTCTCCGTTAGATGGTGAGGACAGGGATAGTCTTTTACGCTTCTTTGTATCTCCAGTGCTTAGCATAGTGACCAGCACATAGTAGGTGCTTAATCAATTCTAGTTGACTGATTAGCTATTTAGTCAATCAGATGATAGTGTAGGAGGATATCAGAACATACGGTAAGGTCTAATGGTCCTCCATCTGACTAGAAGTAATAGACTGGTAACTCCTGCATTCCAAGCTCTGGGAGTAGTCAAGCAGCTTGGAGAGATTTGGGGTAACTTAGGGGAAGGGGCAAAGAGGGAAGGTAAAGGCACCCCCAGGGATGGCAAGCCTTCCTGCTACCCAGTTATGCCAGATGGGTTCTGAGATGGGACCAGAGAAAACCATGAGGATAATAATGATGACGTGATGGTTACGGTAATGATACATTAATTATTATCATCATTATCATTATTGCCCCCCTGGGCAACCAGGGTCCCTCATTTATTACCTTGAGGCAGGCAGTTTATCATCACCATTATTCTTCCCATTTTACAGATAAAGAAACTGAGTCCAGAAGCAGCTCCACGACTACTCCAAATTGTGCTTAGGGAAATTTAATTGAATGGAGTCTGGGGCACCAAAGAGAAGAGGATGTGACTGAGGCTCAGGATACAGTGGTACAGAGGACAGCTCCATTGTTGATGTAGTTTTTTTATTAATTAATCAATAAGCATTTATTAATAGATTCTATACTTGATATGCTGTTCTAGGCACAGGATAAAACCAAAAATGTTCCAACTTTCAAGTAATTTCCATTCAAAAGGAGGAAGCAGCATGTGTGTAAGTATGTACAAAATATGTGCAAAATAAATATTAAGCAGTTTTTTGAGGAGGGGCACTGGTAGCTGAGATGGCAAAGATCAGGGAGGGCTTCATGTAGGAGGTAACACTTGAACTCAATTCTAAAGAAAGCTAAGAAGGTAAGGAAGAGTGTATCCCAGGCATGGGGCACAGCCTAAGCTGTGGCACGGTGAGAGGGGATGGAGTATCATATGTCAGGCTAGTAAAAAGGCCAGTTTCCTGGGGTGAGGGTGGGTGAGGTGGGGTGGGGACTAAAGAGTACGAGAAAGGAAATAATATCCAATAAAGCTAGAAAGGTAGGCTAGAGCCTATTGTAGTGGGACAGAAAAACCTGTTTCCCAAAGGGTTCCAAAGGGGCAGTTTTGCCCCTTGCTTCCAGAGGGGTGTGAAGTGGGTTGAGGGACCGTGATCACCTCAGGTGGGAATAATGATAACAATTGATCACATATATGATATATAAATAAAAATATATAAATAATATAATAATGAAATATTATAATAATCATCACATCGTCATTATTTCTTCCCTAGGTGAGCAGGGTTTATTATTATTATTTTATAATGTATTATATTATAATTTATTTTATACTATTGCTAATTATTATTATAGCAGCTAGCACTTATATAGAGCTTTAAAGCTGATGAACAGCTTTACAAATATTATCTCATTTTTTCCTCAGAACAACCCTGGGACATATGTGCTATTTTAACCCCATTTTACTGATGAAAAAACTGAATTATGTAGAGGTTAAGGGCCTTGCCCAGGGCAACATAGCTAGCTAGTTAATAAGTTTCTGAGCCTGGATTTGAATTCAGGACTAGCACTCTATCCACTGTGCCACCTAGCTGCCTATGTAGATACACATCACCCTCCTTCATTGCCTTCCCCCACCTCCTCCAAATTATCCATGTTGAAACCCTGAAGCAAAGTCTCTTTTACCCTGGTCTAGTTATACCTCTTCCCAGAGTGTGTAAATGAATTGTGCAGGCTCATACAACTAATGAATCAGTGGTAGGATTTGAACCCAGATCTTTTGATTCCAAGCTCAGTGAAAAGGGTCCTTCTGATGTTATTACATGGTATAATAGGCTAGCACACTGTAGTGAGAAGTGGGTTTGAATCACTGGGCAAGTCATTTAAATTCTCTGGGAGGGATTCACAAGTGAATTCTACCAAACATTTAAAGAACAATTAATTCCAATATTATGTGAACTATTTGGGAAAAATAAGCAAAGGAGGAATTCTACCAAATTTCTTTTATGACACAAATGTGATTCTGATACCTAAACCAGGAAGAGCAAAAAACTGAGAAAGAAAGCTATGGACCCATTTCCTTAATGAATAATGACCCCATAATTTTAAATACAATAAATAAAATACTAGGAAGGAGATTGCAGCAATATATCTCAAAGATTACACATTATCATCAGGTGGGATTTATACTAGGAATGCAGAGCTGATTCAATATTAGGAAAACTATTAGCATAATTGAGCATCTCAATGATAAAAACAACAAAAATCATAGGATTATCTCAACAGTTGCAGAAAGTTTTTTTTGACAAAATACAACCCTCATTCCTTTTAAAAACACTAGAAAGCATAGAAATAAATGGAGCTTCCTTAAAACGATAAGTAGTATTTATCTAAAACCCATCGGCAATGAGGATAAGCTAGAAGCTTTCCCAATAAGATCAGGGGTGAAGCAAGGATGCCCGTTGTCACTATTATTCAATGTTGTACCCGAAATGGTAGTTATAACAAGAGAAGAAAAAGGAATAAAATTAGAATAGGCAATGAGAAAACGAAACTATCATTCTTTGCAGATGATACGATGATATACCTAGAGAATCAACTAAAACGCTAGTTGAAACAATTAACAACTTTAGTGAAGTTGCAGAATATAGCATATGCCCACATAAATCATTAGCTTTTCTATATATTACCAACAAAGTCCAGCAGCAAGAGATAGAAAGAGAAATCCTATTTAAAATTACTGCAGACAGTATAGGAGTTTACCTGCCAAGACAAATCTAGGAACTATATGAACACAATTACAAAACATGTTTCACATTAATAAAATCAGATCAAAACAATTGGAGAAATACTAATTGTTCATGGATGGGCCAAGCCAGTATCACAAAGATGACAATTCCACCTAAATTACTTTATTTACTCAGTGCCATACAAATCAAACCATCAGAAATTATTTTGTAGAGCTAGAAAAAATAATAACAAAATTCATTTGGAAAAACAGGTCAAGAATAACAAGGGAATTAACAAAGAAAGAAGTGAAAGAAGGTGATCTAACCATACCAGATCTCAAACTAGTATAAATCGGTAATCATCAAAACAATCTTGTAGACTAAGAAATAGAGTGGTGGATTGGGGTAAGACATTAGATACATGATACACAGTAGTAAATGACCTTAGTAATCTAGTGTTAGATAAACCCAAAGTTTTTAGGACAAGAACTCACTATTTGACAAAAACTACCAGGAAAACTGGAAAATAATTTGTCAGAAATTCAGTATAGATCAACGTCTCACATCATATACCAAGATAAGGTCAAAATGGGTATATGATTTAGACAGAAAGGGTACTACCATAAGTAATGGATAAGGGAAGAATTTATGACCATATAAGGGATAGAGAGCATAAAGACATGTAAAATGGATAATTTGGATTACATTAAATTAAAAGGATTTTGCATAAACAAAACCAATGCAGCCAAGATCAGAAAAAAACAAACAAACCAGAAAACTGGGGGAAATATTTTACAGCAAGGATCTCTAATGAAAGGCCTCATTTTTTCACATAGAGAACTGAGTCAAATTTATAAGAATATGTCATTCTCCAATTAATCAAAGCATATGAACAAGCAGTTTTCTGACAAAGAAATCAAAGCTGTCTATAGTCATATGAAAAAATTCTCTAAATCACTATTGAATAGAAAAATGCAAATTAAATACTGCTTCATGCTCAGCAGATTGACTAATATGACAGAAAAGGAAAATTACAAATATTGGAGGGGACGTAGGGAAATTGGGACACTAACTCATTGTTGGGGTAATTGTGACCTGATCCAACCATTCTGGAGAACAGTTTGGAACTATGCCCCAATGACTATAAAACTGTGCATATCCTTTGATCCAGTAATAAATAGGTCTGTATCCCAAAGAAATCAAAGGAAAAGGACCTATATGAACAAAAATATAGCTGTTCTTTTTTGTGGTAGCCAAGAATTGGAAATTGAGGGAATACCCATCAGTTGGGGAATGGCTAAACAAGTTGTGGTATATGATTGTGATGAAATACTATTGTTTTATAAGAAATGAGGATGGTTTCAAAAAAACCTTGGGGAGGCTTATATGAACTGATGCAAAGTGAAATGAGCAGAACCAGGAGAACACTGTAAACAGTATCAGCAACATTGTATGATGACGATCATCCATGAATGACTAAGCTATTCTCAGCAATATAATGATTCAAGACAATTGCAAAGGACTCATGATGAAAAATACTATCTACCTCCAGAGAAAGAACTAATGGAGTCTGAAGGCAAATCAAAGCATTCTGGTTTTGCTTTTACTATTATCTGTGTTTTCTTTTGCAACAAGGCTAATATAGAAATATGTTTTGCATGACTGCACATGTATTACCTATATCAAATTGCTTGTCTCAAGGAGAAGGGAGGGGAGAGAATTTGGAGCTCAAAAAAATTAAAAATGAATTAAAATTAAATTAAAATTAAAAATTAAAAAAATTATTAAAAAAATAAAAAAATTCTTTGGACCTCAATTTCCTCATTTGTAAAATGAGGGGGTTGACTAGGTGGTCTCCAAGGTCCCTTCTGGCTCTGAATCCTGTTGTCCTATGACATGCCTGGGCCTCAGTTTCCTCATTTGTAAAATGAAGATATTAGCCTCCAAGTTGGTCTCTGACATCTTCTTCCAACTTAGAATACATGCTCCTAAATGTTCATGCAGGCTCTTTCTAAGCCTGTGAAGATCCTGTGACTTCAGCTCTCCCCCCTCCATCCGCACCCTCCGTCAGTGTCTTTTAAACACCCACAGCGCTGATTCGTAACAAAAGCCTGCACTGGGCTAGGTGACAGATTTCAGACATCCCTTTGGGATGCACAGCCCCTTGGCTGGGGAAATCTCTTCCCCATTATTTATGTACAGATCAGCTCCTGCCTTGCACCCACCAGATGGGCTGGGTTCCAGAAAACAAGAATGTTCATTCTTGTTCCCAAGACTCACAATTCATCTCTCTCACATAAAATCAGCCTGGCTTCCATTTCTTCTCATCATACTGTGAGGAAGCAGAGAAAAGGCTGGGGAGACCGGGGAAGAGCTGACCCACTGGATGCCTTTCCTTTCCCTTCTCCTCATCCCCCTCCCCTGTTCAAGGCCCAGGCCCTGACATCAGATACCAAGGAAAATGGGTATTTGAGATTAAAGAGCCCACGGGCTCACAGGCTGAGCATTGGTTTATGGTGTCTATTTAGCAGAGGGATCAGATCATTAAGACCCTAGCCCAGCAAAAGTCCTTCATTTAGGATTTAAATTTTAAAAACCCAGTTTCAAATCCCCTTGGACAAGATCTTGGGACTGTGTTTTGCTAGTACGTAAAACAAGGAATTTGAACTCAATAACGTCTCTGAGAGGATGAACCCTAGGCTCTAGGACTCAGATCACTCTCTCTGCTGGATGATGGTTCCTCCTCAAAATTTTAACAGACTCAGAGAGTGCTTAATAAATGCTTGTTGATCAATATATGCACAGGTACATGCCACCATAATATATACAGATAGTAATGATAACAGGTGATGTTTATATAACACTCATTGTGTACTGGGCATTTATTGTAAAAAATAATAATTTGCTGGTTTTGTAGCATGTCACTTAACTTTTCTGTTCCTTAGTTTCCTTATCTGTTTCCGTGTTTAATATGAATCATCTCTATGCGTTGTTTGTACATCTAGCCTGCAGTAAAACAGGTCATTATCTTAACTCCTTCCTCATTCAGTCAAAAGGGGATTTGCTTTTTTTCAACCCCAAGAGGATATAGTTCCTATTGATCAGGGGAGTTGATGGGAAGATCAGATTTCCTTTACAGAAGCTCATCTGATAGGTGGTTTGGTTGGCCTTCATGAGGCTTGTCAAATGAGGATTACTGGCATTCCCATTGGCAGATGGGGTTGGGGGCTTCAAAGATGGGAAGCTTTCCCTGGATGTCTTTTCAGGGGCATAGACCCCAGACTTGTGCATATAGAATGATAATAGCTAGCATTTATATAAAAACTAATTTACATAGTTTCTTTTCAAAGTCCTTTACTAATATGCCACCTGATTCTCACTGAAATCCTGCAAAAGAGGTGCTGTTATTATCCTTATTTTATAGACGTGGCAACTGAGGTAGGCAGCAGTGAAGTGCCTGAGGCTGAATTTGAACTCATCTCCTGGACTCCAGATGGGGTGCTCTATCCACTGTCCCACCTACAGTGGATAGGAAATCCTGGGTTCAAATCTTGTGCCCCAGACTTATTAGCTATCTGACCCTGGGCAAGTCTCATACGTTTTCTGGGCCTCGGTTTCCTTCTTTGAAAATTCAGCACGTTTGGACTCAATGAGTGGCCCCTGAGCTTGTCGTCCCAGGTGTGTGTACAGGTAAATGCGCACATGCATGTGTATGCACGCGTTGGGGGTCTGGCAGGGGGATACAGCTTCGGGACCCCCAGAGCTGCCGCAGCAGCCAGCAGTGGTTTTGGGGGGTGGGGGCTGTTCCAAACAGCTGGTTCTTATCACCCGCCCCAGGGACTGCTTCCCCTCTTATCTTTATAGTAAACAGCTGAAAGGCAGGGCTGACTCTCCCAGCACAGCCTGGGGAAGCTGACCCGGTGGAACCGGCCCAGGCTCGGCAGGACTGGAGGGGGGCCGGCAAACTGGGTTGGGAGGGCGGAGACTTCGCCGCTTCGTTGGTTTTCCCTCCCCTGGCCTCTCTGACACGTCTGTATTCCAGGCTTAGCCTGGGCTACAGGACAGGGGAGAGGGGGGAGAGGGAAGGGAAGATGAGAAGGAAAGAGGAGAGAGAGGGAGGGGAAGGGGAAGGAGAAGAGAGAGAGAGAGATGAAAAGAAGGGAGGGAGAGAGGGAGAGGAAGAGAGAGGAAAAGAGGAAAGGGGAAGAGGGGGAGAAAGTGAAGAGGAGGGGAAGGGGAAGGCCGCTGGCCGAGGGTCGAGGTGGAGGGGTAAGGGGGTGCTCTGGCACATGGGGCTCCAAGTGCCCTCTGCTGGTGGTCCTTGCTCCCCATTTGGACCCCCGAGCCTGCATCTAGATGCCCTAGGTGACAACAGAACCTGATTGTAGAGTCAAGAGAAGCTGGATTCCAATTCTGCCTCTGACATTTGCCACCTGGGCAAATCACTGAGCCTCGGTGGAACTCCATTCCTGCCTCTTCCTGACCATTCTTCTCCCCTCCCCAGATGTCCCTGAGCTGCCACAGTATCTTTCCTTTCAGTGGAGATGGCTGCGACCCTGGCCCGCCTCAGAGTCTCAGCCTTGGTCCCAATTTGTCCCCCTTGCTTATGCTCTTGAGGTTCAGTCTTCTCAGTCCTGTCCAACTCTCCGTGACTCCGTTTGGGGTTTTCGTGGCAGAGATACTGGAGTGGTTCACCATTTCCTTCTCCAGCTCATTTTGCAGCTGAGGAAACTGAGGCAGACAGGGTTAAGTGACTTACCCAGGGTCACACAGCTAGTGAGGCAAGATCTGAACTTCAGAAAGATGAGTTTTCCTAACTCCAAGCCCAGCACTCTGTTCACTGTACCATTTAGCAAAATGATTTGTTATCAAATCATTAATAAAATATTTGTATTAAAATATTGATATTAGATTATTGATATTTTGTTATCAAACTAAATATTGCACTCAGTGCTATTATATTTTATATATTTAAGTAAGTTTTATATACTTTTTATGCATTTAAAAATGTTACCCTGAGAATTACTAGTCTGCCAAAGGGGTTCATGACTCAAAAAGGTTAAAAAAAAACCCCTGACTTAAGAGTGAGTAACTGGTAAGTTATATTTTATGTACTGAGATTACTTCATTTAAATATAGTTGCAAAGCAAGTTTAGTTGGTTGTAATGATGTTTAATGTTAAGTTTTTTTAAAGAGAATGTAGCATTATGTCTGACTCTTCGTGACTCCATTTGGGGTTTTCTTGCTAAAGATACTGGAGTAGTTGCTATTTCCTCTTCCAGTTCATTTACAGATGAGGAAACTGAGGTAAACTGGGTAAAGTGACTTCTTCAGGGTCACACACCTAGGAAATGTCTGAGACTGGATTTGAACTTGGAAAAGGAGTCTTCTCGACTCCAGGTCCTACACTCTATCCACTTTGCTGGGAGTTTCCTGGGAGCCTCTTCCTTTGCTTCCCCCCCACCCCCTTTTTTCCAATCAGTCAACATTTCTTAAGGACCCATTGCCAGGTACAATGCTAAGTACTGAGAATGCACACTAGAGACAAAAGACAGTTCCTGTACTGAAGGAACTTAGAATCTAAGGGTGGAGAAAACATGGAAACAGTTCTACACAAAGCAAGCTATATTATACAGGCTAAATAGGAAATAATTAACAGAGGGAGGGCACTGGAATGAAGAGGGGGGTAGGAAAGGCTTCCTGTAGGGGGTGGGACTTAAAGGGAGCGAGGGAGGTCAGTAGTTGGAGCAGAGGAGGAGAATGCTCCCACCCACCTGGACCTTTAGTATCTCTGCCTTTTCCCAGAAGCCCCCCCTGACCCCCCAGTGTATCGCACAGTACTTGCTGTCTTGGGTACAGAACCAAAGGATCTAGGTTCAGATCCCAGCTCTGCTGCTAGGCCAGCTAGTACGATCTTGGCTAAGTCATTTAACCTCCATGGGCCTCATTTTCCTCATGTGTAAAATGAAGGGCTTTTGGAGGTCCCATTCAGCTCTAGAGCTGGGACCCTTGGCAATGGTCTCTGGCTTTTAACACAAGAAATCAGTCCTGCAGTGGGGAGAGCAGCTGAGGTCCCTGACTTCCCTCTGAATCTGTTTCCTCTTCTGTAAGGGGAGGGAATGGGAGAGGCAAGCAAGTGATCTAATCTAGGACCTTTTTAAGTTCAGAACCTTGAGACTCTAGTAGTTCTGGTCTGGGGCTAGTGGGAAGGAGGAGTCTTCATAGGAACTTGAGCTAAAAGGGACCTCAGACTTCCTTTCAATCACCTCCTCATTTTATAGGAGAGTAAACTGAGGCTTGGCTAGTATGTGGCAGAACCTGGCCTTGAATCTAGGTCCACTGTCTCTAGAACCAGAGTTATCTTTCCCCTTTCCCATTAGCTGTGTGGGACCCCCAAAACATCTCCCTTCTCATCTGGACCAAGACCTGGGCACATAGCAAGTATTTTCTGAATGTGGGACTGAATTGGCAAATTGTATGGTTTCAGCCTGTCACACTAGGCCTTGAGCCAGAAAGTCTGGACTTCAAATCCTCCCCTTATTACCTAGATTACCTGTGTCACCTTCTATAGGAAGCCTTTCCTGATCCCCCTTAATACTGATGCTTTCCTTCTGTTTATTATCTTTAATTCACCTGTCTATCTACCTATCTGTCTGTCTGTCTACCCATCTATCTGTCTATCTATCTATCTGTCTGTCTGTCTACCCATCTATCTGTCTATCTATCTATCTATCTGTCTGTCTGTCTATCCATCTATCTATCTTTTACCCATCTATCTATCTGTCTCTCTCTCTGCCTGGTCCTTCCATCCATCCATCTATTCATCTATCCATCATCTATCTATCTATCTATCTATCTATTCATCTATCCATCATCTATCTATCTATCTATCTATCTATCTATCTATCTATCTATCTATCTATCTATCTATCTATCCATCCATCCATCCATCCATCCATCCATCTATCCATCCATCTATCCATCTATCTATCTATCTATCTATCTATCTATCTATCTATCTATCTATCTATCTATCTATCTATCTATCTATCCATCCATCCATCCATCCATCCATCCATCCATCCATCCATCCATCCATCCATCCATCTATCCATCTATCTATCTATCTATCTATCTATCTATCTATCTATCTATCTATCTATCTATCTATCTAAGCTGTCTGTTCAAACTATCTACCCATTTATCTATCTGCCTGTCTTTCTTTCTATTTATCTATCTATTCACACATAATATCTATCTGCCCACAGTATGTGTATATATTGATATATTTTTTGTTGTTCAGTAGCTGGTGATCCCATTTGGGGTTTTCTTGGCAGAGATAGTGGGAATGGTTTTACAGATAAGGAAACTGAGGCAAACAGGGTTAAGTGACTTGCCCAGGGTCACGAAGCTAGTAAGTGTCTGGGGCTCTGTGCACTATGGCACCCACTAGCTACTCCATAAGTAAGTATATAAAATGTATAACGAAATGAATTGAATATGAAATAATAAAATTGCTAAAATAGATAGACTATACATGGAACTTAGGTTTCATTGGGAGACCCCACAAATGTCAATAAAAAGCAAACTCAGCATGATATGAGTACAATGGATTATGGTTCCAGGGAATGAGAACTAGTATTTGAGTCTGGGTTAAAATCCCATCTCAGATGCTTCCTACATGTGTGACCCTGGGTTAGTCACTTTGACTCAGTTTCCTTCTCTGTAAAATGATGGGGTAGAGCTAGCAGGCTTGTGAGGTCCCTTCCTTCGTTGAGTCTTGAGATTAATCATCTTTGGAAGGGTAGCTCAGTACCACTCTTAAGATGGTACCCTGGTCCTGGAATCAGACCTGGTGCCAAGGGACCCATGTAACCTCTGGCAAGCACCTTCATCCTTTAACAGACTGTAGACAACTCCCCCCTTCTCATCCTTTGTGCCACACAGATGCCTCCCATCATTAACACTCCTGCTAGGTGCCAGTCTATCTCACCCAGTTAATGTGCTCCACGGAAATCATCTTGGCTTCACCTGATGGTGCCTGGGACCATCTGTCTTCACATCATCTGGCAGAACCTTGGCCTTGGATTCTGCCTCAGTGGCACAGGCTCATAGAATACATCACAAAACCCATCGGATCCTCCCTGACTCAGACGCCATGCTGCTACCTGGGATGGCCTTGCTTGTCCACTCTGGCAGTCTTTGGGACCCCAAAGTTCATCATGTTGGCATTGCCATGGGGGTATGCGGCTGATGGATCCCCTAAAATTGTGTGGCTGATTTGAATGACCTGGGTGCTGCTTGATGTTTTAATGACTCTGACCAACCAACCTGGTACCACACCCACTTGGACATTGCTAGTTTATGATGATGTTCAAATGATCACAGCAAACCTGGCAGGAGGGAGGTGTTTCATCCATAGCGTTGCATCTGAGGCACCTTTTCACCCCAATCCAAGTGTTGTTAACCATTCAGTGGAATACAGCCTTATCCCTCTGCCAGGGACTGGCCACTCTTCCAAGCACAAAGGAATTCATCCATCTGAAAAAAATGGGAGGCGGAACTGATTCTGGGAACAGTGTCAATTTTGTCTTGGTTGAGTTTGTTGGCCAGTTTTTGCCTGTAGCATTGGTGGATTGCTGCCTTGGGGGAGCATGAATCTCCCTCATGAGGAGCCATTGAACTAGAAGACTCTGGGGTTGGATGCTTGATGTTCCTTCCATTTAAGCTTTTGGCTCTAATCTGTGGGAAGTCATATGAAGGTGATGGATGGTTCCTTTCTAATTAAAACATTCTCTGTTCTAAGGCCCCTTCCAGCTCTGACATTCTGTGTTCTAAGACCCCACACCAGCTCTGACATTCTGTGTTCTAAGGGTCATTCCATCTCTGACATTCTGTGCTCTAAAGGCCCTCCTAACTCTCATTCTCTATTCTCAGGCCCCTCCCAGCTCTGATATTCTCAGCTCTAGGATTCCTCCCATGTCTGACATTCTGTGTTCTAAGATCTTTCCGATTTCTAACATTCTGTGTTCTAAGGTCCCTCCCAGCTCTGAAATTCTGTGTTCTAAGGGCTCTCCCAGCTCTAACATTCTGGATTCTAAGGGCCTTCTCAACTCTGACATTCCATGTTCTAAAGGCACCCTCTCAGCTCTGGCGTTTCTTCTAAGGTTCTCTAGCTCTGACATTCCCTATTCTAAGGTTTCTCCCAGCTCTGACACTCTAGGTCCCAAATCTGTAATGTCATTTGGGACCCAGGCCTGGGAGGCTGCCTTTCAGAGCATCCTCAGGATCTCTCCCCAGCTGGTAGTGGGGTTGGGAGGTGCTTGGGGCCTCTAGCTCAGAAAAAGCAAGCAGAAGGAATAAACCTCTGAACCTGCAGCAGCCTGTCCCCGGCATTTTGGAGCTTCTGGGCCAACTTTGTAAAAGGGAGGTTTCCCCTAAGGGAAAAAAAATCCATTTGTTGATGGGATAATCTGCTAAGTCAGGGGCACACACACACTACCTTTGAGTGCTGGCTTCTTCCTATTGGTCTGGGGACCAAGAATGAGCAGGAAGATGTCTTCAGGGTCTTTCCTCTTTGGACTGCCTCAGAAAAAGGGTCCTCTTTGACTTCTGGGCTGGAAAGTGCCTTAGAGATCTTTTAGCCCAACCCCCCTCATTTTCCAGAACTGAAGTCTGAGTGCCAGAAAGGGTCCAAGGTCAGCCAGCGTTAGAGCCAAGGTCCAAATGCTGGTCTGCCAATGGCAGATCCATTCCTCGGCCCATGATGTAAGCCCCCCTCTTCCCTTTCATCCCTTCTCTACTTTCTCCCTTCCCCTCCCTTCCTTCCTCTCCCTCTTCTTCCATTTTTCTTTCTCTGCCTTCTCCCTCTTCCACCCCCACCCTTCTCTCTTTTGTTCTCTCTTCCTTTCTTTCCTCCTTCTCACCCCAGGCCCTCAGCCCTGGGAATATGTGATAAGCATAAATTAAGTCTTAATGACAGAGGAGGTCTTTTCTCTGAAAAGCTCTCCCCAAACACAGGCTGGAGGGGGAAACAAGACCGGGCAGTGCAGGAGACAGAATTTACAGTTTCCACTGGTGCTGGCGGCTCCTCTACAGATTTTTAAGAGAGATTTTGGTTCTCCTGGAAAAAAAAAATTCAAATCCTGCCCCCTCAACCCCCAAGGCAAGCAAGGCTGACATCCAAAGCCTTCTAGGGTTTTTCCTCTTTTTTTTTTTTCAGGTGTTGTTGATACCTTTGTGGGAGTGTTTTTGAGATGAAAAATAATACAAACCAAGTAAAGCCTTTTTGGCTTCTGGGGCCCTTATGAAAGAAGTGATAAAGCAGGCCCTTTCCACAGTCATTGGCGCCAGGGACATGTTTGTGGGAACTCTGACCCTTTTACACAGACAACGCTGAAAAGTGTCAACTGGATCCTGTGAGATAGTATTCCATTTGGTGTTTCCTAGGCCAAAGGCTGGTTTTTCTTTAGAAAACTTTCCACCATTGGGCAGTGATGTGCTAGAAGGAGTGAGGAGCCTGGTTTTCCTAAGACTTCCAGAGTGAACCAGGGAACTTTCCTTGAAGCCCTTGGGGAGCGACTCTCCTGGGACAATGCATGATGGAGGACCCAGAGTGAGAGTTGCTAGAACCCAGTTCTCTCTGGGGGTGCAGGATGATTGGTGCTGGGATCTCAGGAAGTTGGGAGAGTGGAAAGAATGGTGCCTAACTAGCCAAAGGACCTGAGTTTCAATTCCACTGCTGACATTTTCTGCCTTTGAGACCTTGGGGAAATTTCTTCAGTTACCTGGGCCTCAGTTTCCTCCTCTGCAAAATGAGAGGATTGGGTTCAATGACCTCTGAGGACTAGAAGCCTATGAGTATAATATACATAAGGTCATAGATAGAGCTAGAATGGAACTTAAAGGTCACCAAACCTATCATTCTTATTGATACTATATTTTTCTATCACCCTTATTTCTGAATATATTTCTCTTCCCTCCAACATACACATACTCAGGGAATCATCCCTTGTAACAACTTTTTTTAAAGAGAAAACAAAAAAAATAAGATAGTTCAGCAAAAACTCACACCAACTGCTCCTGTTTATGCACTTTTCCACACCTGTAGTCCCTACATCTTCAAAGGGAGGAAGGAGGTGTTATGTATTATTTTTTTTTTGCCTCTTCTCCAAGGCTGTGCTTGGTCATTATAACTACATACTAATCATTTTTCTTCCTTTTTTCTTGTTGTTTTTAAAAAAGCTTTCTTTTTCCATTGTTTTAGTCAGATATATTGCTTTCCTGGTCCTTCTGATTTCATTCTGCATCAGTTCATAAAAGTCTTCCCTGAATCTTTTATATCTGTCATATCTGATAGTACGCTGATGTTTCAATACTTTTACCAACCACCATTTACTTAGCTTTTTTCTCATTGATGGGTAGGTCTGTTTGTTTATAATTTCATTCTTCCACAAAGGGCTGCTATGAATATTTTGGTAGATGGGGAACCTTTCTCTTCGTCTTTGGCTTCCTTGGAGTAGATGGATGGTAGTGGAATCTCTGAGTTAAAATGTGGACCTTTCAGCCACTTTTTTGAGTGTGGCATAATTCCAAATTTATTTCTAGAAGGCCATCTCTCCTCATTTTACAGGTAGAAACTTGGGATCCTGAGGAGAGGAAGTTGCCCAAGGTCACACAGATTAGAAGTATCAGGGCTGGAGTGTGAATCATGACCCTTTGCCTCCAAATACAGTGGCCTTTCCATCACATTAGCATGGATACAATACTTTCCTTCTCAACTGCACCTGGTAGGGAGGGTGTGAATAGAAGAGTAAGGTGGATGCTGCTATGGATAGAGAACCAGGACCAGAGTTCAAATCCAGCCTTAGACACTTACTAGCTGGATGACTCTTGGCCCTTGTTTGTCTCAATTTCTTCATCTGTAAAAATGAGCTAGAGAAGGAAATGGCAAACCACTCCAGTATCTCTGCCAAAAAAATCCCTAATAGGGTCACAAAGAGTTGAACATGACTGAAAATGACTGAACAACATCAATGTTGATGAAAAAGTGTTGTTAATTCTGACCTTACCCTACTTTAGTCCTACAATGGCCTTTACATAATAGATTTTCCTCTTGTCTCCATGTCAACTGATTGCCCCCTGACTCAGGCAAGCTATCTCACAAATTCATGCCTGGAGAAGGAGATGGTCCTTCTGTCCTTTGCCCTTATTAGTCTACATCTAGAGTATAGAGTTCAGTCCAGGGTCCATTATTTAGGAAGGATGTAGATTAATTCGTCAGCCTTCAGAGGAGGGTGCCCAGCATTGTGTGGGACCAGGGATTGTGCCATACAAGTATAATCCTTGTGTGAGTGGCTCTCTTCCGATATAAAGGGCTTAGATTCACTCTTGGGACCTCTCATTATCCTGCCTCCACTCATGTAGAAGTAGTAACATCAGTGATTGGCATTCTTCCAAGGGTAGCCAATCCCTCCCCTTATAAGCAGTTTGGTTCACAAGGCGTAAGAACACAAAACAGCCTTTGTTTTACACAATAAAGAAAACAGAAAGGACTTGTTTCTTAGCCTGTAGAGAGTCTTTTCCTCCAATGGGGTTACTTACCCTCCCTTCCAGAGATCTTTATAGTCACCTAGTATTTGTGGTACCAGCCAGAATGAAGCCCAAGGCTCAATCATCCACATCAGTGTTCTTCATAAAAGTCTTCTTTTGCTGGCAATTCTCCTTCCATTGGTGCTGTTTCCAGCAGAAGTTGTTAACCTTTCTCAATGTTATCTGTTGCTGTCCTCAGCTCTACTTCAGTGCTACCCACTATTTGGTTCTCTGTTATCAGATGGTGACAGTTGAAGACTAGCCAGCAGTACAAGGATTACATTAAAACCTCAGATGATAATGCTGCAGCTTTTTTTTCCTTCCAGGAAGCTAAGTACCTCTGCCTTAATTTAAATTTCTACTATTTTATACTCCTGGTCCATATAAAAGTATCTCTTCAGGTAGTTATGGATATGGTTCTTCCTTGCCCTCTCTTTTTACTTGTGATTGGCTCATAGTGAGACTTTCTCTTTCCCCCAGTGCCTCAACAATGTGCCTCCTGGGAGAAGGGGGAAGGAAGAAAAGGAAGGAGAAAAATTATCTCACATACAAGAGGTACACAAGGAATAGCTTTTACAATCGAGGGGGAAAGAGTGGTGGTAGTGGCAGGCAATGCTCGAACCTCAATCCAAATTTGTTCAAAAAGGGATTGTATATATATATATATACACACACACACACACACACATACATGTACACACACATATATACACACACATATACATGCACATATATGTATGTATGTATATGTATACATACACACATGCATATATATTCAATTGATAATAGAAATTTGTCTTACCCAAAAGGGAAGTAGGAGGGGAAAAGGATAAGAGGAAGGAGATAAAAGAAAGAGATGGGTGATAAAAAGGAGGGTAACTAAAAGGAGGCAGTGGTCAGAAGCAAAACAAACTTTAGAAGAGGGACAGAATAAAAATTAGAGAGAAGGATAAATAGAACAAAATAGGATGGAAGAAAATGCAGTTATTAATCATAACTGTGAATGTGAATGGGATGAACTCACCATAAAACAGAAGCAGATAGCAAAATGGATTAGAAACCAGAATCCAACAATATGTTGTTTACAAGAAATACACTTGAAACAGAAAGACACACACAGAATTAAAATAAGGAGCTGGGGCAGAATCTATTACGTTTCAGCTGAAGTAAAAAAAAAAAAGCTGGGGTAGCAATCACAATCTCAGACAAAGCAAAAGCAGAAATAGACCTAATTAAAAGGGATAAGCAGGGAAACTATATCGTGCTAAAAGGGACCATAGACAATGAAGCAATATCAATACTAAACATACATGCACCAAATGGCATAGCATCCAAATTCTTAAAAGGAAAAGTTAAATAAATTTCAGGAGGAAATAGACAGTAAAACTATACTAGTGGGGGACCTCAACTTTCCCTCTTTAGAGCTAAATAAATGTAACCATAAAAATAAATGAGAAAGAAGTCAAGGAGATGAATAGAATCTTAGGCAAGTTAGCTATTATAGACCTCTTGAGAAAACTGAATGGGAGCACAAAAGAGCATACGTTTTTCTAAGCTATACATGGCACCTTCACAAAAACTGACTGTGTATTAAGGCATTAAAAATCTCACAACCAAATGGAGAACAGCAGAAATATTAAATGCACCCTCTTCAGACCACAATGCATCAAAAATTACATTTAATAAAAGGCTGTTGTATCATAGAAAAGATAATTGGAAATGAAATATTCTAATTCTAAAGAATGAGTGGGCCAAAGAACAAATTACAGATACAATCAATAATTTCATTGAAAAGAATGACAGCAATGAAACAACATTCTAAAATTTGTTCAATGCAGCAAAAGTAGCCCTTAGGAGAAAATTTTCATCTTTATCAATAAAATTAAAAGGAGCAGATCAATGACTTAGGCATGCAACTTAAAAAATGAGAAAAAGAACAAATTTAAAATCCTCTATTAAACACCAAAATTGAACTGAAAATCAAAGGAGAGATTAATAAAATTGAAAGTAAAAAAAAAAAAAGCCCAAACCATTGAACTAATCAATAAAACTAGGAGCTGGTTTTATGATAAAAATAGGTAAAGCATTCATTAATTTGATTTTAAAAAGAGAGAAGAAGAACAAATTATTAGTATCAAAAATGAAAAGGGCAAATGCACCACCAATGTAAATGAAATTAAAATAATCAGCAGGAGTTATTTTGCCCAATTATATGCTAGTAAAACTGATAAGCTAAATGAAAAGGATAAATATTTACAAAAAGTAAACGGCCCAGATTAACAGAAGAGGAAATGGAATACTTAAATAACCCTATCTTAGAAAAAGAAATTGAACAAATCATCAATGAATTCCCAAAGAACTAATTTCCAGGACCAGATGGATTCACAAGTAAAATCTACCAAACATTTAAAGAACATTTAATCCCAATATTATATAAACTATTTGAAAATATAAAGACTTCCATGAAATTCCTTTTATGACACGAATCTGGTTTTGATACCTAAACCAGGGAAGGCAAAAACAGAGAATGAAAAGCAGGTCAATTTCCTTAATGAATATTGATGCAAAAAATTTAAATAAAATACTAGGAAGAAAATTGCAGCAACGTATCACAAAGATCATACACTATTTATACCAGGAACACAGAACAATATTAGGAAAACTATCAGCATAATTACCTATATCAATTGATTATATCAATCTTTTGACAAAATGCAACACCTATTCCCATTAAAAACACTAGAAAGCACAGGAATCAATGGAACCTTTAAAATGATCAATAAGTAGTATGTATCTAAAACTAGGAGCAAGCAATATCTGTAATGGAGATAAACTTGAAGCCTTCCCAATAAGACCAGGGGTAAAACAAGAATGCCCATTATTACTACTGTTATTCAGCATTGTATTAGAAATGCTAGCTCTAGCAATAAGACAATAAGAAAAAGAAATAAAATAAATTAGAAGAGGCAGTGAGGTAACACAACTATCATTCTTTGCAGATGATATGATGGTATATTTAGAGAACCCTACAAAATCAACTGAAAAACTCGTTGAAACAATGAACAACTTCAACAAAATGAATCCACACGAATCGTCATGATTTCTATATGTTACCAACAAAGTCCAGCAGCAAAAGATAGAAAGAAAAATTCCATTTAAAATAACTGTAGGTAATATAAAGTACTTGGGAATCTACCTGCCAAGACAAACCTAGGAAGTATATGAACATAATCACAAAACATGTTTCACACTAATATGCCTCATTAAAAGGGCCATCCCCTGACTACTTCTTAAACAGGCCTATGAACTGAATGGGCGTTACCTCACCCTAAGTGAGTAACTGAAAAGACCTTGGCCTAAAGGGGTCAAGGTCTCCCATTGCATCCTGGGCCATCTCCAGTCATCCTGATGAATATCTGGTCATTGTATCCTGATGACTCCAGAGGAGAAGTGAGGCTGGTGACCTTGCACAGCCCTCTCATCTTTTCTCTGATGTCATGGTCTTCTTTGGCAACGAAGGATGCACACAACAACAACAAAGTCAAATCAGAACCATTGGAAGAATATTAATTGTTTATGGGTAGGTTGAGTCAATATAATACAAATGGCAATTCTACCTAAATTAATTTACTTATTCAGTGCCATATCAATTAGCCTAATGAAAAATTATCCTAGAGTTAGAAATAATAATAACAAAATTCAACTGGAAGACCAAAAGTTCAAGAGTATCAAGGGAATTAATTGGAAAAAAAAATGGGAAGGGAGGTGACATAGTGGAACCAGATTTCAAATTGTATTATAAAGAAGTAATCATCGAAACAATTTGATACACTAAGAAATAGAGTAGTGGATCAGTGGGATAGATTAAATACATGATGCGCAGTAGTAAATGACCATAGTAATCTAGTGTTTGATAAACCTGAAGATCCATGCTTTTGGGACAAGAAAACATTTGACAAAAACTGCTGGAAAAACTGGAAAGCAGTTTGGCAGAAATTTGGCATAGACCAACATCTTATACCACAAAACCAAGATAAAGTCAAAATGGGTACATGACTCAGACATATAGGATGAAACCATAAGTAGTTTAGGGGAGCATGGGAAAATGTACCTGTCAGACCTGTAGAGAAGGGAAGAGTTTATGACTAAACAAGAGATAAAGGGCATTATGAAAAGTAAGACAGATTACATTTAATTAAAAAGCTTTTGCACAAACAAAACTAATGCAGCCAAAAATTAGAAGGAAAACAGAAAATAGGGAAAAATATTGCCACAAGTTTCTTTGATAAAGACCTCATTTCTCAAGTATACAGGGAACTGAGGGAAATTTATAACATTTATAAAAACATTCCCTGGTTGATAAATGGTCAAAGGATACGAACAGTTAGTTTTCTGACAAATAAATCAAAGCTATCAATAGTCACATGAAAAACGGCTCTAAATCACTGCTGATTAGAGAAATTCAAACTAAAGCAACTCTGAGGTACCACCTCACTCTAATCAGTTTGACTAATGTTATAGAAAAGGAAAGTGCAAATGCTGGAGGCAATGTAGAAAGATTGGGATACTAATGTGTAGTTTTGAACTGACTCAACCATTCTGGAGAACAATTTGGAATTATGTTCAAAGGGCTATAAAATTGTACCTACCCTTTGACCTAGAATTAACACAATTAACATCCGTATCTCAAAGATATCAAAGAAAAGAGAAAAGGGCCTGTATGTACAAAAATATTTTTGTGGTGGCAAAGACTTGGCTAAGTTGGGGTATAAGATTGTGATGGAATACTTGCACTAGAAATAATATGCAAGATGGTTTCACAAAAACCTGGGAAGACTTATATGAACTGATGCAAAATGAAGTGAGCAGAACCAGGAGAACACTGAACACAATAATAGCCATATTGTAAGGATGATTAATTTCCAAGACTTAACTGCTCTGATCAAGATAATGACCCGACATTTCCAAAAGATCCATGACAAAAAAAATGCTGTAATGCTATCCACCTCCAGAGAGAGAACTGATGAACTCTGAATGCAAATTGAAGTCCACTTTTTTCAACTTCATTTTTATCATTTTGTTTGCCTTTTCTTTTGCAGTATGGCTAATGTAGAAATATGTTTTGCATGACCTCACATGTATAATCAAAGTCAAATTGCTTACCTTCTCAAGGAGAGGAGGAAAGGGAAGAAGGGAAAGCATTTGGAATGCAAAAGTTTTTTAAATGATGGTTAAATTTTTTTTTGCATGCAATTGGGAAATGTTTAACAAAATAAATTTTTAAAAAAGAATGAAGGTTGTAGAGAAGGTTCCAACATGCATAGATAGGTAAGAGTTTCCTTCTCCAGTTTTCCATATCCCTATCCCATCTAATACGTAACAATACTGGCAGCAAAGCAAGAGTAAAGATGAGGACAAGACCTTCTAAGCATATATAAATCTTATCACTTGTTAACTCCCTTGTAAGGTCCTTGGGATCAAGACCCATATCATAGCTATCTTTGGATTTTTCAGCACACATGAATGCTCAAGAAATGTTTGTTGAATTGTTTTGTTTTAAGTGCTTCCCACCAAGTTTTTTAAGGTTTGGAAAGGTAACCCTGTTCTCCCTCAATGTGTCTTTCCATCTTTCTCCAGGGCATCTGAATCACTTCTTGCAGATGTCCCTGGCCTGCTTCTCAAAAGATTTTCCAAAAGGGAGGGGAAAGGAGTTTCTCCAAGCTGGACTAAAGTAACCCTACCAGATAGGGCAAAAATGTGTTTCCTAATTCTACAAAAGCAAGTTGAAGGAACTGGGGATGGGTTAGCCTGAAGGAAAGACAATTTAGAGAGGACATGATAGCTGTCTTCAAGTATCTGAAGGGCTGCTATGTGTCAGAGGGGTCAGACTTGTTTTGCTTGGCCCCAGAGGGTGGAATGAGGAGGAATGGGGCAAAGTTTCAGGTTTTGATTTTAGCTTGACGCATGGAAACACTAAGGATTAGATCAAATTGAAAGTGGTATTGGTTGGGTCAGCAGGTAGTGAGGTCCCCATCCATTCAAGCAGAAGGTGCTTGGAAGTCATTGAACCCAACTCCTTTATTTTATAGGGACACAGCTGATACCTCAAGAGATGTTACACGTCTTGCCCAATGTCACCCAGCACTGGCAGTTAGCGGCCAAGCTGGGTCTGAAACCAGGCCCTCTGACCTCTGAGTCAGCCCTCCTTTCCTTGTGAGAACCACTCGGGAACTTTGGAGTCTCCATGTGGGCTTAGCTTCCATGAGATGTATAATGAGATGAGGTATCTTCCAACTCTGAGATTCTGTTGGATGTGTGAGGGTAGCCTGGCCCAAGGCTTGGAGTTCTGACTTTTGCTAATGGTGGGTGAAGGGAGAGCTCCTTTGTCTGCCTATTACTCTGAGAACACAGAATGTGAAAGCTGGGAAAGAACCTTGGAACAGAGAATGTTAGAGCTGGGAGGGCCCTTAGAACAGAGAATGTCAGAGCTGAGAGGGTCTTTAGAACACAAAGTTATCAGAGTTAAAAAAAGACCTTGGACATAGAATGTTAGAGCCAGGATAGACCTTAGAAAACAGAATGTAAGAGTTAGGAAGAGCCTTAGAACTCAGATTATTAGAGCTGAGAAGACCCTTAGAACATAGAATGTCCGATCTGGGAGTGACCATGAAATAAATCATTTAGCTGAGTCAGAAAGAATATTTTCCATGTTATGTGACCTAGGTGGTTGATTGGAGGTTGAGGGAGACAGGATGAGAGATTTAGAACAGGAAAGGACCTCAGAGATCACGAAGTCCAACCCTTCCCTGATCGAGAATCCCTAGGGAGGAGGTAGAAAGTGATGGAGCTGTGGTTTCCACCCAGCTGCTAGTGAGATCAGGTCTCCATCATGAGTCTTGGGTCCAATAAAGGCAGTATCTGTTTTCCTTGTTTTTCTCACAAGTCAGGGGGTCCTGACTTGTTGCAGGGTGATTATTGCTCCTTTGGGGTAGGGAGAGAAGAGACCACCCTGATGCCTTCAGCTTTATTCCCCACCACCACTTCCTGAGGACTGGCCCTGGTCAGAGCATCAGGGGACTGATAAAATAGTGAGTTCCCTGTCCCTGGAAGTATGTAGGTAGTTCTGGGAAGCAGAAAGAACTCTGATTCTAGAGTTTGAATTCTGGCTCTACTTCTACTATGTGCACGTCTTTGAGTAAAGTCATACCCCTTCCTGGGACTTTGTAAAAGGAGCCCTCTCTGTGCCCTCTTGGCTCCCTTCTAGCTGTGAGATTTTGTCATTGGGTTCAATGCCATTTATCATTTATCGTTGTTTAGTCATTTTTCAGTTGTATCTGACTTTTCATGACCTCTTTTGCGGTTTTCTTAGCAGAGACACTGCAGTGCTTTTGTCACTTCCTTCTCCCATTCATTTTACAGAGGAGAAAACTGAGGCAAACAGGGCTAAATGACTTGGCCATGGTCACCCAGCTAGTAAGAGTATGAGGTCAGATTTGAACTCAGATCTTCCTGACTGCAGGCCCTGTGCTCTATCCAGTGCCTCATTCTAATATTTAATATATTTACTGTTTATTCAAAGCACCTGCTACATGCTAAGCATTGTTCTAGTTCATTGTTCTGGGAAAAGAAAGAAGAGATATAACCATCTCTGCTTTCTAGCAGCTCACTTTCTACCCTGTTGGGGGTGGAGAACATTTTGTACACAAATAAGGAAATAAAAACAAGTAGAAAGAAAGTACTTTTGTCCTGTCAAGGGGGGGAATTAGGATCTGGGAGGGTCAGGAAAGGTCTCTTGTAGGAGGCACAGTTATCCCTTCCACAGATGACTTTCCCTATCCAGGTTTCCATATATCCAAGAAGTCATAGATGACATGTGGAGATGACACAGAAAATGTTTAGAAACTCAGAAATGTATAAAATATATGTATAGTATTATATAATATCAACCCAAATTTTACAATAAGGTATTGTTGTCACCCCATAGAAGAAAAAGTAAAAATTCAGACTTCTCTGGTATGGAGAGCCATTTTTGTGGATTTTCCAGATGGGGGCTTGCTGTGCCCCTAACCTCAGTGATGTGGAGGGATAACTGTAGCAGCTGAGTGAGGCTTTTAGAAGTCCTCTAGAAGTAAGGAATGGAAGTATTTTAGGAATGAGTGAGAGCCTGGGCAAAGTCCTGGAGGTAGGAAGTGGAATATTGTGTATGGAGAGAAGCAAGGGAGATTGTTTGGTAAGAACGCCAATCAGGAGAGAGAAAGATGAATGTACAATCAGCTTGGAAACATAGGTTCCCAGAGATTTTAATGGAAAACAGAGGTGTCCATCCTCACGCTATGTGGACTCCCTTCCCTTCTAATGCCCAGGCCGTGTTAATCAGCTGAACGAGCTGACCGAAAGACACCTAAGTGTAGGACTGAGATGGAGTCCCATTTTTTTCTCTTGCTGGAGCTGCCTGTGCCCAGATGTCTCTCAGAAAACTGGTGCCAGCCAGACTGTTTGTCTCATGTCTCTTCCAGGTTCTGGGATGGGATGGAGTGAAGATTTTCATCCTTGTTGGTAAAATCTGCCCCAGCGGTAGCCACTGTCTGGTGGCAGATCAGAATTTTGGAGCTCAAAGAAACATCAGAGATTGCCTGACCCAAGCTACACCTGATCAGAAAGCCTGTCTATGTCATACCTGATGAGTAAGTAGTCAGCTTGCCAAACCTCCCAGGATGGAGAGCTTACTACTTCTCCAGGTGACCCATCTCATCTTTGGACAGCTCTAAGAGTTAGGAAGCTTTTCCTTATACAGAGCTGAAATCTATTCTTTATCACTGTCTACCCATTGCTTCCTCATCTGGTCTTTTAGGGGCCAGTTCTTTGAAAACAAGACATCGTGAGACCCTAGGCAAGCCATCAAATCTCCTTCTTCTGTAAAACTGGGGCTGGACTAGGAAACCACTGAAATCCTTTTCAGGTCCAGATTTGTAATAATAATACTGAGGATGAAAATTATGATAATATAGCATCTATATACAGTACTTTTAGTTTTGGAGAGTGCTTTACAAATACTTTATTTGGTTCTTGGTTCTCAAAACAACACTGGGAAGTAGGTGCGGTTATTATCATATCAGTCCCATTTTACAGATAAGAAAACTGAGACTGTGCGCTTTTAAGTGCCTCGCCTAGGGTCACACAGCTCATAAATGTCTGAGATTATGAGCCAGAGTCGCCTCACCTACAGTTCTTTCAACCCGTTTGCCTGGGTTGTTCAGTCCTCGGGACCTAAGGGTGTGGGGAAAGGAATATTTGGTGACCAAGTGTTCCTTTCCTCTTTGAGGACAAGATAGGATCTTCCCCTGTGCCATGGAGAGAAGGAGGAACAGAGAGATGGGTGGAAGCCATTGAATCCAGCTGCTTTCTTCTTAGCCTTCTGGGACACTTCCCCACTGGCCTTCCTTCTAAGAGCCTAGGTGGCCAGGGACAAAGGGACTCAACCCCTCTTCTGTTAAAAGGTCCCAAACGAGCCTCAATGAGCCCCATGCAACTCCCTCCCTTCCTTTCCCTGTGTGGGATCTAACATTCTCAGTGAACACCCTTCCGATGTATCCAGAAGGGGAGACACCAAGAATTAGGAATTCTTGGCATATCGGTGGTGGCCTGGAGCACAGTCCCTGGCACAAAACAGCGACTCAGTCAATGCTGAATCAAATGGGTGAATCAAATGGTTGGACACTGCATCAATTCTCACAGGCTTACAAGATTTAAAGATGGTACCGAGGAGGCTTACAGGTTGCGTGGTCCAGCCTTTGCAGTTTACAGATGAAGAAATAGGCCCAGCAAAGGTAAACGACATGTCCAGTGTTCTATAGCTAGAAAGGAAACCAGTGAGGATTCGAAACCAGGTCCAATGCTTCCAAATCTACTGCTTCTTCCACTATACCATGATTCTGGGTCAGTCCCTGAGAAGGTGATGCTGTAGAGTGGAGAGGGCCCCAAATCTGGAATCAGGGAAGGGATGTTTATATTCCAGCTTTAATCCTGGAGGAGTGACCTTGGGTGAGTCACATCTCCCTCTCCTTGGGCCTCAGTTTACATATCTATAAAATGAGGGAATTGGACTAGATGATCTCTAAGGTCTCTTCTAGCTCTGATTCTTATGATTTAGTCCTTCCTTCCTTCCTTCCTTCCTTCCTTCCTTCCTTCCTTCCTTCCTTCCTTCCTTCCTTCCTTCCTTCCTTCCTCACATTTTCTTCTGGTTCTTCTCTCTTTTGGGTCAGCTAGATGGTGCAGTAGACAGTGCTCTGGGTCTGCAGTCAGGTTGAGTTAGAATTTGGCATCATACACTTACTAGTTCTGTGACCTTGGGCAAGTCATTAAATCTCTATTTGCCTCAGTTTCCTTAAATGTAAAATAATAGCACCCATCTCCCCAGAGTATCAAACAAGTCTTTTGGCATATAATAGGACAATGAATAAATGACTGTTCTCTTACCTTCCCCCTCTCCCCATACACACACACACACACACACACGTGTGTGTGTGTGTGTGTGTGTGTGTGTGTGTGTGTGTGTGTATAGAACCTAGTTCTGGGTCTTTTTCATAAAGTTTCAGCGAGTGACAGAGGGAGACAGTCACTGAGGGAGCCCTGCTCCTCTCCCTCCGTGAAGGGGAGAGAATTGGCACATCCCCTGGAACTGGATCCAACCCCGGGCTTCGGCTGAGCCCGCAGCATCCAACCCCTCCCTGGGGTGGGAGGGAGAGGAGCCCCGAGGTGAGCAGAAGAGGAGGGGGTGCGGCAGGACGGACCGGCCCCCAGCCCCCGTCAAAACCAGGGCGGGTGTCTCCAGGTCCAAGCCGCCTCTGAACCCAGCCCGCAGCATCTGGAACTCCTGCTCTGGGCCCCTGACATGGTTATTTATAGCCTCCATAAGCGAGCACGCAGCGAGCCATGGCAACGGCATCGCCTGCACTCGCTCCCTTGGAGACTGGGAGCCGCGTTCTGCAGAGACAGAAGCAGACTCCGGAGTCGCAGCTCCAATTCTGGGAACTTTTTTTTTTTTGGATTCCCAAACACATTTTCCTCCTGGAGCCAACACCGTAGCATATTGTACGACCCTTCTGGTCTGGTTGTTCAGCACAGCCTTTGCTCTTATTCCCACCAAGACGCTTCTCCCTCTTCTCCTTCCCTCCCGAGACTCAAGGCCACCCATCAGTGATCCCTCAGTTCGACAAATATTTACTGTACTGAATGCCCTATGTCTCAGGGGAGAACACAGAAAAAAAAAGTCTCTGCCCTCAAGGAGGACATCCCTCCTGGAATCCCGTTAATTCTACACCGCATCTTAAAATCGTAAATTTAGAGCTGAAAGGGATCCCCTCATCTGAACAGAATTGTACCTCAGTTTCCTTATCTGTAAATTGGCGACAATAGCACCCCCCTTTTTTAACTCTTCAGTTTTTTTGTTGTTCTTCGGTCAATCAATAATCATTTGTCAAAGCACCTATTACATGACAGGTTTTGAGAATTTAAAGGAAAAAAAAAGGAGACTGCCCTCACAGAGCTTATATTTTATTGGAAGAAGTGTGATTAATACGGTTTTATTTAGACCCATTGATCACTTTCCAATTCATAGCATTGATAGTCTAATATCTCATGCAGGGTGCTTTGCAAACCTTAAAATAAGCCCTTAATGAATGCCATAGACTTAAGCTATTATTATGTGATGTTAATTGTTTAATTGTTTTTCAGTCCTGTTCAACTGTTCATAACTCCATTTTTTTTCCTTTTTCTTTTTTGGCAAAGAGACTGGAGGGGTTTGTCATTGCCTTGTCTGGCTCGTTTTATAGATGAAGAAACTGAGGTAAACAAGTTTAAGTGACTTGCCCAGGGTCACCCAGCTAGTAAGTGTTTGCGGCTGGATTTGAACTCAGGAAGATGACTCTTCCTGAATCCAGGCTGGATGTTCTGTGCACTATGCCCCAGTCGCCCATTATGTAACAATAGCTAGTACTTCTGTAGCATTTGCAAGTTCGCAAAGTCCTTCCTATGTGATCTCATTTGATCCTCCAAACAACCCTGGGACTTAGGTCTCATTTTATAGATAAGGAAACTGAGGCAAACAGAGGTTAGGTGACTTGCCCAGGGTCCTGCAGCTAAGTGGCTGAAGCTGGATTTGAACTCAAGTCTATATAACTGTGTTAACGTTAGTTATTGTACCTTATTATAGGTAAGGAAACTGAGGCACAGAGAGATGACATGACTTTCTTAGTGCCACTCAGTACTGGGAGCACTAAGATTTGTCATTATTATAGCCGTATATATAGAATTTCTCCCCTCTTTGACATCTACTAGCTGTGTGACTGTGGGCAAAATCATTTCACCTCCTAGACTCACTTTTCTCCTCTGTAAAATGGGCTTAATAGTATTTCCCTCACAAGATGGTTGTGATGTCACAATACTTGAATTTTACAGATGAGGAGACTGAACTCTGAGTGCAGTGACTTGTCCTAAGTCATTCCTAGATTTTGACCTGGGAAGGACTTAAGAGAAGCCTCTAGTCTAACCTCCTCAGAGTTTGTAAGATTTTAGGATTATAGATTTAGAGCAGAACTGTGGAAGCGACTAAGACCAGCCCTCTCTTCCCTCCTCCCTTTTACAAAAGGGGAAACTGAGGTCTGGGGAAAGGCAGTGGTTTGTCCGAGGTCTTACAGATGACAAGTAACTGAGCTGAGTTTCAAAGCCTCGGCCTCTGACTCCGAATCCAGGGTGATGTCAGGGTCAGCCTTTCCTCTCTTTCTCAGAGTGGTGGGGCAAAGTGGTCCCCATTTCTCCCAGTTCCTCAGCTGGGGCTTTGCCCTGGGGCTCTGGGCTGCCCATTTGGCGGTTCTCAGCTCCATTCCGGGCTTCCTTATTGTGGCATCTTCCGTTCTGGCTCAAACCTCCGACACTGAGGGGCCAGGGGAAGTTGCCTCGTTTTTTGTTTTCTCTCCTTCATAATGGAATCGGAACATTAAGTCAGAGGGGTCAGCCTCCCCACATATCATTAGCAGCCATGCCCGCCTCCAATATTGGAGTGGTTTGCCAAATTCCAGTCTTGCTCAAAGGGGCCTAAGTGATTCCTTGGCTGCCAAGGCCAGAACCATCGGAGCCCATCGGCGTGGGGTGCTTTGAACTAAAAGGCCTCTCTCGGCATAGGCCCTGCAAAAACAGTCTTGTGGGCTGAGCATCAAAACCGGTAGGACGGGCTTGCCTTCCCCCCCTCCTTGTATACACACTCACTTATCCCCCACTGCACCCAGGAGCCTTTTCCAGGCAAGTCCATCCAGGCAGAGCTGCCCGCAGGGGCCCCAGGAACACCCAAAGGGGAACTTCTCACCAATTAAACCTCCAATTTCAGGGCCCTGCCTGGAAGGAGGGTGCGGACCAGGTTGGGCACCTGGAAGGTGAGCTCTTCTGGGAGATAGTGCCAAATGACTGATCTAACCAGAGGAGGGGAGGGAGAGAGGAAAAAGGCCTTGAAGGATGGCGTACGTGGGCGTGAGAGTTTCCTGGATGTCTGCCTGAGGTCTGATGCTAAGTGGGCATATACGACCTTGAGTCTCTGGCTCAGGCAATGCCTGAAATATCCTGGTAGCCTTTGCAGAGCATGCTTTGAGTTCTGCAGCTGGCAAGGTGGCGGGCTCCTGGGGCCAAAGCAAATCATGTGCCACCCCCTACCCTCTCTGCTCCTCCAGTTCTCCGCCCAGGTTGCTTTGCTTGTCATTTTTTTTTTTGGTAAAAATCAAGATTTTATTGATGTCTGGTTTTTACATGACCTAAATTTCCCTCTATATCCTTCTTCCTCCCCATTCCCAGAGAGACATCTCTTTTAAGAGATATTTTTTAAAAAGAGGAAGATTTAGCAATTCACAAAAAATGATCAATACATTGAAAAAATCTGTAATGTTCTGCATCCATAGGCCTTCTCCAAGCTCCTCTTTGTTTCCCTCTCCCATATTCTCCAGGTCTAGGGGAGAGAGGGGCAGGCTCCTAGCTGGATGGGGCTAGGTACTCAGTTTGTGCCAGAAGAGCCAAGTCGAGCTGGTATGTATGGGGGTGAGGGGTTAGGGGGAAATCTCTCTAGGGCTGTGACCTGCTCAAGGCTCAGAGTCCTTTTGGACCCTTAAGACTTTCTTTTGATGGATGAATTGGAGGGGCAGGTTGTTTTTAGTCAGTCAGTCAACAAGCATTTAGCAAACCTAGTCTACAATATGCTAGGCACTGTACTGCGTACTGGAGTTACAGGGAAAGATGAAGATAGTCCCTGTCCTCAAGGGACTCTATCGGAGAAAAACAAGTCAATAATTAGGTACCTAGAAGCTATATAGGAGTAGATGGAAAATATGTGTGTTCATCCTTCACTGCTGAAGAAGACCATGCCATCAGAGAAATGATGACATGACTTGCACTTGACTTTGTTGTGAGTGAGGGAGGGCTGTGCAGGTCACCAGCCTCACTTCTCCTCCAGAGTCATCTGAATCCAGTGACCAGATATTCACCAGGATGACTGGAGATGACCCAGGATGAGGCAATTGGGGTTAAGTGACTTGCCCAAGGTCACACAGCTAGCGAGTGTCAAGTGTCTGAGGTGAGATTTGAACTCAGGTCCTCACGACTCCTGCACTGGTGCTCTATCCACTGCACCACCTAGCTGCCCAGATGGAAAATGATCTCACAGGGGAAGGTGGGGAGCAAGGATGGGGAAAGGGCTCTCTTCATCTCTAGCCCTCCCATCCAGGGCCTCTAGGTTGAACTCAGGAAGATGACGGGAGTTCAACTCTAGCCTCAGACGCTAGCAAGGGGTTTTAAAGGCCAGTGCCCCTTCTTTCATCCACCTTGGCAGCGATGATTAAGCTAGAAGGAGAAGGGAAAGGGTTAAGCAGGTTTGCTGAGTGGGACTCAGGCAGCCAGGTGCAGCCTGGCCCCCTGCCTATACCTCTTCCCCACTCCCTTCTTCTCTATCACCTTCTCGCATGCACGCACACGCAGGTGTGCACACACTCAGACAGACCGACAGACAGAAAGAGACAGGTCCCCACGTTGCCCCTCAGGGGCTTGCCCACATTCCTCTGGAAGAGGGGCTCCACCCTTGGGCCGGGCCACGCCCTCGAAAGTGGCTCCCGCTTCTGATTGGGGGGCTCTCCCTCAACATCTGACTCTCAGTGTGAATTTCCAGGCCAGGGGACCGGAGGTAGGTGGGTGGGAATCCTCCAAAGGCTTTGATAGTGATGGGATGGACTCCTTTACCTCCTGGGGCAGTCTGCTTACTTCTAGTCCCGGGACATTTTCCTACCCCTCAGCCCTGGGCTCCCACTGCCCCTGGCCAGGAACAATGAGGTCCAGTGAGACCCCTTTCGGGGGCTGCCATCCTTTACTAACTTCTCTCCCCTAGTTAGGTCTGTTCTGTGCCAGCGAGGCAGGTGGGCCCTCCTCCACATGGGTCTGTGCTCAGCTGGGGAGTCAGCCTTTGCTCCAAGTCATCTGAGAGTTCACTTCCTTCCTCACCTCCTCCAGGAAGTCTGCCTAGATTAGCCCTGGGTTCGGTGGCATGCTTGTTAATTGTTTAACAACCGGTTCACCAGGAGAAAAACAAAAGATGTACTCAAGGACACATTTTTAAATTTAGTCTGAAATATCACTTTCTTCAGTCTAGACAAATCAACAAAACAAGAAATTCAACTCTGATTTGTAGTTTTGCTGATTTATGAGGTGGAAAATACACAGAAAATCAACAATCCACTCTTTCTAGTAGGTTTGAGCTAGCTTTGGCACACCGCTGCCTGGGTCACCCCCTTCGTTCCACTTCCCATGAGTCATAGGTGAGGGTGGGTTGGCATGGTGCTTGTTTACTTATTATCGTTTCTCCCCAACTGAACCCAAATGCATTGTATCTTGTTGTCTCCTGTGCCTACCACATTGCCTGGCACGTAGAAGACTTGTGATTTCATTGCTTAGGGAATTCGGAAATAAGGAAATGCCTTCTTCCAGTGCCTTCTCTGCAAGTCTTAGAGACTTGTCCAGATCTCTGAGAGTTTAAGTGACTAGTCCAGGGTGACTTGGCTTCCTGTCCATCTCATTAGGACTCAGGGATTCAGTCATCGACTCTAGGCACATGATTCTCATACCTGCTTATCAAACTCCAATCTCTTTCTCCACGTCTTTGCTCACATTTCTAATGGACTATTAGACATCTTGAATTGGAGGTCCTGTAGTCATCTTAAACTTAACACATCCAAAAGGGAATTCATTCCTTTCCCCCTTAGATCCTCCCCAACCCTCACAACTTCCCTGTTACTGTGGAGGGCATCCTCATCCTCCCAGTGTCTCCATCCCAGGAGCAGTCCTGGGATCCTCACTATCTCTCACTCTGCAAATCCCAAGCTGTTGTAAAGACCTGTCAATGTCACCGCTTCAGTATCTCTCGAATTTGCTCACTTCTCTCCCCTGACATTGCCCTCCCCTTCCTGTCCATGCTTGGTCACCTCACTCCTGAACTTTTGCAATAGCAGCTGGGGAACCGCTTGCCTCAAATCTCTCCCCACTCCAATCCATCCTTCATTCCACCACCACAGTGATTTTCCTAAAGCCCAGGTCAGACTGTGTTCCTCAATAAACTCCAATGACTCCCTATTGCCTTCTGGAACAAATGCAAAATGCTCTGTTGAGCTTTCAGAACCATTCTTAAAGTAACATCCTTTTACCTTTCCAACCTTCTTACACCTTATACCCCCATACAGTCTCTTTAATCCAGTGACACTGGTCTTCTGTCTGTTCTTCTCATACCACCAGGTATATTGGCAAGCCAGCTTAGAGCTTATTGATAAATTTTCAGTGAGGTCATTTATGCCTCAGAAATCTGAAATTGATTTCCTGTTTTGTTCATTGTTACTCTTAGACTTAAGAAACTGAATGGAAAAAAGAATCCTAATAATGCAGATGAAACTTAACTGTTTGTCTGGTGTGTAATTTCTTTTTCTTCAGAGAGCCAATTGTTAAACATTTACCAGCACCTGCCTGCATACCACACTCTACATCCCTACTGCAGGTTGTTACCTTTGTCTCCTCATCTTCATTTCCCAAATTCTCCAGCTTCTTTGAAGCCCTGGCTTCTGCAGGAAGCCTTTCTTGGTCTTTCTTTAGTCTCAGTCCTGTCCTTTTGAGACTGCCCCCCCCCACAATTCATCCCATCTCTATCTTCTTAGTAAATAGCTGTTCACACATATATTGTCCCCCCCCCCCACCTTAGACTGTTAGCTCCTTGAGACCACGAACAGCATGTTGCCTTTCTTTGTATCTCCAGAGCTTAGTCCAGTGACTGACACATAGTAGGTGCTTAATAGATGCATGTGAATGGACTGGATCAAAGACAGGACCTGACTTCAGGTTTTCCTGGTTCCAATATGGGATCAGCTTTTTGTCTACCACTTCAGTCTGCTTTAAAATGAAGCATGGAGAGGGTATACAGTAGGTGTTTCAAACATGATCATTGAATGCTGGGTTGGATAAAAGAAGCAGTCATTCACAAAGCATTTATGAAGAGCTTAGTATGTGCCCAGCACTATACTAGAGATATAAAAACAATGGAAAAGAAAGAGTCCCTGTCTCCCAAGGTGGAGCCCTTGATTTGGAGGAAGAGAGACCTTCTGAAGCAATCCCTTCTGACCCTCTTTTTACAGATGAGGAGCTGAGTCTGGAGCAAGGAAGGGATTGGCCCAAAGTCACACAGGGAGGAAGTGGCATAACCAGAATTTAAACCCAGGAACTAGTCCAGAAACTCCTGGAAAGAAGGAGTTGGTCATTTAGGGTTCTTCCCAATGTACAAAATGGCCTCAAATTGAACTGTCTACAGTCTGGGCCTTTGGGTGTCCACATCTGTAGCACCGAGGGAAGGACTCTGACACTCACCAGCTATGTGGTCCTGTGTAAGTTACTGAATTTCTCTGGGCCTCAGCCTTTCCATCTGGAAAAGGAGAATAATACATGTGACTGCCTTTGTCAAAAGGGATACTGTGTGTGTGTGTGTGTGTGTGTGTGTGTGTGTGTGTGTGTTGGGGAAGCTTTGAAAACTTTAGAAAACTGACAGTGCTTATTCCAATGCCCAGTGATTGCAGCAGCACAGGGCCCACTCTCCCATCTGTCTTTGTAGTGGTATCTGAGAGTGTCTGTGGCTTAAGCCTCCCTGAGCCACCCTTGGGGTGAGCCTCTAGAGCTGTACTGGGGCTGGGTCTCAGTCCGCAGGAGTACAGCTCATCAACCCAAAACTTTCCAGCCTGAGACCCCAGGGTCATTGCCACACCATGAATTAGTGGAGATGTTATTATGACTAACAGGAGAGGCAGTATGCTACAATGGTTAGGTAGTTGGCCTCGAAGCCAGAGAGATCTGGGTTCCGATTCTGCCTTTGATATATACTAGTAGTGTGGACCTAGAGAAATGACTAATCTCTCAGTTCCTCAGGCTTCCTTCTAAGACTAAAATTTATAGATAATTGCTGCATAGCAAGGATAGAAGTTTTCATATCAGAGGTCCTGTTAGTGAGGAAATTCTGTGTTGATAAAAAATAATAATTTGTTTTTCAGTTGTTTTAAAGTCCTGTCTGACTCTTCCTGATCCCATTTAGGGTTTTTTTGGCAAAGATGCTGGAGTGGTTTGTCATTTCCTTCTCTATCTCATTCTACAGATGAGGAAACTGAGGCAAACAGAGTGAAGTGACTTGGCCAGGATCACACAGCTGGATAATAATAACTGAACTCTGTGCTTGTCATATGGCAAGGAGGCTTCTCTTTTCCCTCCTCCCTTTAGGCCATTGTTTTCAGTGGGGGTAGTTCCTTTGCAGTTGATCTCCTTGCTACCAGGCTGTTTCCACAGGCAGCCTTCTCTAGAACTCTGTGCCCTCCTCCTTTGAAGTACGCTGGTGGTTTGCAGGTTATCAGACCTGCCTCAGTGGTCCAGAAGTGCCACTATAAACTTTGGGGGCCTTTTTAAAAATCACTTTGAATGACTTGTTCACCCCTTTGGGGTATGAACCTACCAAGAGAATCTCTGATTAACCACTTTATTTGCATAATTCCAAATCGTTTTCCAGAGTAGTTATACGATTTTGCAACTTCACCAATAATGCATTAGTATACCAGCTTTTTCATACCCTCTCCAATGTGGTCTAATATTATTATTTCATTGCTAACTGTATCTTCTTCATAGGGCTGCTGCTTCACACACTCGTCCTATCTCTTCTACCAGGGTGTAAGGTGTTTGTGAGCAGGAAGTGGGTGTTGAAAGGCTTAGTCTCATCAGAATCCTAGTTGGAAGGGACCTTTGAGGCCAACCCATCCCTGAAGAGGAAATCTCTTGATGACATTGCTAACACAGGGCTTCTGCTTGAAGATCTTTCTTCAATGAGGGAGGAGCCACCACCTTCCTGGATACCCTGTGATGGATGCTCTGTGATGGCTCTATCTGTTAGAAAGTTTTTCTTGACATCAAGCCTGCTCCTATCTGCTCTCTGGGGCCAAGTAGAACCCATTTGATCCCTTTCCTACATAGGAGACTTTCAAATACTTGAAGACGGCAACCATACCCTCCCCTCTGTCTTCAATTTTCCAGGCTAACCATGCCCAGTTCCTTCAACATTTGCTGGTCACTCTTCTCTGGGAACTTGCAGGCTTATCAATGTCCTTTAGGCTATGGGGGCTCAAGATTGTAGGTACACAGTCAGTGTCTGTTGGTTGCTTGATTCTGGGGTGTCCAAGGTTACCTTGCTTATTGCCCATCTGGTCCCAAATCAGTGGCTTTCCAGGCATGGAAAGCCCAGGTGGAGGTATCCAACTGTGCCTACCTGAATTCCCACTGCATCTGCATCTGCATATGGGGACCACAGTTCCAGTCAATGGAAATGGATCTAAATAATCCTTGAGTCTTTGCTCCTGACTCATTCCTGGGGATCCCCAGCAGCTATATCTGCAAACTCAGGCCGCCCAATGGCTGGTCTGTCCTCTGGAACTTGGCTTTGGTGGTGCTGGACCTACACTTGGAGTCTTTCCTAACCCTAAGGCTTTGTTCCGGGAGGACCATATTACAGGAGGAGGTAGGGGTTATCAGGACAGGCTACTCCTCAACTTTGCTCCTACTCTCCCGCCCTTTCTTTTCTGGGTTAAGTATGGTCTTTTTTAATTCAGAGATGGAGGCCTAGCGAGAGAAGTATTTGCATACCAGCTCTTATAGCCAGGGAGGACTGCTGACCCCACTGTGCCCAGGATTTGAGGTTCTTCTAGCTGTTCTTAAGGGATGCTTTTGCTGCAGGAAGAAGGTTTAAAGGCTGGGTTGGGACATGGGGTTAAAACAGGCCCAAACCCATCCCGAAGGGAAGGAGTTGGGAGATTTATAGCCATGCATGAAAATAAATAAAAGGGAAGAGGATCGAGTCATTGCCTGGCACCCTCTGCTTTTTCCCTCCCACCCCAGGGCTGGAAAACAAAATTATTCTAAAAGACTCTTTTTGCTTTCTCTACCTCCTCTCTCTCTCTCTCTCTCTCTCTCTCTCTCTCTCTCTCTCTCTCTCTCTCTCTCTCTCTCTCTCCTTTCTCTTTTCCCCCCTTTTTTTGTCTCTGTCTCTCTCCCTGTCTTCCTCTCTGTCTCTTCTCCTTTTTCACTGTCTCCTTCTTTCTCTCTTCCTGTCACCTCTCTCTTCTCTTTCCTCTCTCTGCCGTCTTCTCCACCATTCTTTCTTTCTTTTCCTATTTTGCCTTTCTCTTTACTTCCCCTGATCTGTTTCTCTCTCCCTTTCCTGTCTCATTTTCTCTCTCTTTCTTTTCTCTTCTCCTTTTTTCTCTCTTCTCCCCTCATCTGTATGCCTGTCTCTTCTTTTTCCACTCATCCTGTTATAAATGGACAGTTGGTACTGATATTACGTGTCCATGATTTGCAGAACTAATCCTTGGAGATTAATTATCAAACCCACTCAAAGAGGCATTTTAAATTTAGGATCTCCCCCCCCCCCCAACTTCAGATTTCTCTCCTGAACACCGTCCAATTCCCCAAGATGACACATGGGGTGGGGAGGGGAGAGGGAAGAGGGAAGAGGGAGGAATGCTGATCTGTCGGATCCAAGAGAGGATGGAGAGAGGAGGAGAGAGTGGTTCAGATGGGAAATCTAGGTATGTGAAAGCTGCCCAGGACCTGCTTCCTGGTGAGTCTTAGCCCCCCACCCCTGGGGGCCAGCAGAGCTGTCAGGCCTGGACTGTATGTCATCCACAATGACAGGCAAACATGTAGCCTTCTGCAAACCTGAGAGCAAGACAAAGGGTCCTGAATTTCTGTTTTTTAGCCTTCAATAAAAGAAGCTGTTATCAATTCCAAAACACATGCCAGGAAGATAATATCACCCAGTCATCCCTAATGCTGGGAGCCCTCGCTTGGTGTGGTTGGTGTGCAAGAGTGAGGAGGGCAAGTGGAGGCTTAGGAGCCCTGCCTGCCATGACTGAGTTCCTGTCCCACATCCATGATGGCAGGGCTTGGCTATGACTCTGGTGGGGGGACTGGAGCCTGAAGACCTTTAGCCACGCCTAGACCTGGGTCTTCTAGGGTTGACCCCATAGTATGAGAGCTCATGTAAGGCAGCTCACAGGCGTGGGTAGGGAACTTCAAAATATTGCAGAATTGGGGCCTTGGAAGGGATATCCACAGCCATGTAGTCCAATCAATCCATGTGGGAAAGGAATTTTTCCACGTTGGCATCCAGCCTTTGTTCAAATATCTCCAAAGACAGGGAACCCACTACCTCTTGGGTAAGACATCCCACAAGTTCTAATTGGTAGGATGTTTTTCTCTGACACCAAGCCTAAATGATCCTCTTTATGGTTTCCCTTCATGGCTGCCAGGTCTGCCCCCTGGGGCTGAACAAAACCAGGCTAATCCCTCCTCTCCACACTCCGGCTTGTCAAATATTTGAAGAAAATTATTATTTTACTTTTGGAAATTTAATCTTCTTTAGGCTAAATAGACTTGGATCCTTTAACTAGCTCCAGCTTATCAATCAATCAGTAAGCATTTATTAAATCCTTACTGCATGCCAGGCATTGTGTAAAACTCTGGGAATACAGTTCTGTTGAGGGAAACAGCATGTCTATAACAGGACCATCCAGGCTACATGAAGAATAGATGCCAGGTTGCTTTAGAGGGGACATCTCTAGGAGATGGAGAGCCTGGGAAAGGTTGCACCCAGAACCGGGTTTGAGCAGAATCTTGAAGGAAATGAAGGATTCTAAGAGAGTGGTTCATAAAAAGTCTGCAAAGACAGGAAGGAAAGAAGGTGAGAAGAATGGTAAACATCTCAACAATGTCTTTAAAAAGTGATGCTCTGACACAAACTCAGTGTTCCTGATGAGGACGGATGGGACAGTCTGGGACTTGGTGCTCCCCATGAGGACTGATGGAGTAGTCTGGGAAACAGTGCTTCTGATGAGGATGGATCAAAGGAATCTGGAGCATGTTGAGCGTGAGGTGCCTTGTGGGACATCAAAGTCTGAAGCATCTGATGGCCTGGTGGTGGAGGAGTAAAGCTGGGGGGAAGGGGGACAGATGGGAGCTCCCCTACAGTCCAAAGTGCTCAGAACCAATGTTAGAGCCAATCTCAGAGCCTCGGATCTGGGGCAAGCCCATTTTCCTAAATGCCCAGAGAGGGAGCCCTGAGAGGCCGACTCAAGAGTCAGGAAGACCAGGCTTCAGGACCTGTATCCCCATACTGACTGTGTAACCTGGGACCAGTCACTTAATCTCTGGGCTTAATCTCTCTCAGGCAAGTCACTAAGACTGAAAGTTCTCACCTGTATAGGTAGGGAAGCTTCCTCATGAGGAGCTTACTATGCCAGTGAAACCACAGAGTTAATTTAAATAGGTGTGTGTGTGTGTGTGTGTGTGTGTGTGTGTGCGTGCATGCGTGCGTGCATGTGTGTGTGTGTGAAATAACTTTTTTAGAGAAAGTCTTAGAATGAGGTTGGTACCCTCCCTGGAACCCTTGCCCTTTCTGATTCTGGTCATCAAAAGGATGAGAAGTGAGAGCAAAGAGCATGTGAGGAGACTGCAGGTTTTCCGAGCAGCAAAATTTAGGGGTTCAACTTCCTCCTGTGTGAAGTGAGGGGGCTGCATACCCTGTCAGTGCCCTGTTCTCCATCCTGACTCTGTGACCCTTCCTGGGCTTGTGGGGTAGCCCCGGGGTAGACCAGGCCTGGCAGGAGGGTCAGGAGAGGCAAAGGGCTCTATGGCTCTCGGCTTCTGAGCCTTTTTCCATGCCCAGGCCAGGAGAGGGAGGCTGTTGGCCCCCTGGTTTATGCTGGGAGAGCTGGGCAAAGCTACAGCTTTAGGGCAGCTATACCCTATCTCTGCCATGATGTCCATTCTGCATGCACACACAGAGCCAGAGTTCATTGCAAACACTTTCCAGGACATTTTTCATTTCCAACTTTAGGAATTGGCCCTAAATAAATTTTTTACAAAAGCCCAGCCCTTCTGGGAAAGCCCCCAAATGTAGCATTCCATTCCTGAGGCTTCCAGGGGGTCCTATTTTATAGAGGGGAGGGTAGAGGGGAAGTGCTAAGCTTACAGATTTTACTGCAGTGGGTGGGGCTGGCCTGCCAAGATTGACCTCATTCACAGGCTCCTGGCCTTGTTCATCTCCTCTCTGGAATGGGGTTGGAGATTCTCTCCTCCCTGTACAGCCACTGTCTCAGGGGCTGCTCAGGGTTTTCTCAACTCTGTGGCTTAAGAAGGCTATACCCCCTCTCTGGTGTGGGCATTTTGGTGGGCTAGCCCCCTTTCTGGTGCTGCACATAGATGAGTAGGGCTGTGCCTTTTCTCCTGGAAATTGTGACTGAGCTAGGTACCCCCCCCCATTTATACTGAGCATAGTGGATGAGATGGGGTGCCCCATTTCTCCTGGGCACTGTGACTGAACCAGGTGGCCCCCATCTACACTGGGCATTGAAGTTAATGGGGTTCTTCTCCTCCTACTTCCGATGTTAGTGGTTGAACTTGTCTGTTCCACCCTCTAATCTCAGGTATTTAAGTTTCAGTGGGAGCGGCTCCCCCCTCTATTCTGGGTCTAGGGGCTGAGTGGGGCTGCCCCGCTCTATCCCAGGCATGACCCAGCTGTTTGGGGCCAAGAATAGCTGCAAAGGAGAAGGGTGACTGAACTTATGAAGGGAACGCGGGGCTCAAAGGAAGTGGTACTATGGCAGTAGGGTTAACTTGCCCCCTTTCTGCAGAGAGCTGTACAGGGTCCTAGCCCAAGTCCTTATTTTGACAGATGAGGAACTGAAGCCCAGGCAGGTAACTTAGCCAAGGTGACACTGATTATAAATACCAGCGGTGGGGTTTGAACCCAGGTTGTCTGACTCCGGAGTTAATCCTCACTCTACCACATGGGGAAAGGGCTAGAAAGATATCAGGCTCCCCTGTGGTCACCACTACCTTTCAAGGTCCCTGAGAAGGATCAAGGAGGCAGTTTTGCTTTTTCCCCTTGCTGATCTCTGTGGCATCTTCTTCAGGCACTCTTAAGTCCCAAGATGGCTCATGGCCCCTCTGAACACTCAGGGATCATCAGCATCATGTTCTCCAGGGAGCCTTACTTACTGTCTTACCTCTCACTCCCTTAGGACCCACCCTAATCCATTCCTCAGTGCCAGGGGGGTGGGTGAGTTGGTGGCTTCATGGCTATGTTTAGTTCTGGGCATAACAGTTTAGGAAGGATACTGAGAAGCTGGAGGATATCCAGAGAGGTGTCCTATCACCAGGACAGTGAAGGGTCTTGAAATCATGCCATGTCAGGATTAAACCAGCTTAGGTGCAGCAGATAGACCTTGAGGGAGAGACTGGAGGCAGGTAGGCACTGGGTGAGTCAAATAGACTCTACTTCCCCTCAGATCCTGCTGGAGACAACCCAAGACTGAATCCTTGGAATAGCAGCTCTCCAGACCATATGATGACCACTGAGGAGAGCAGCCCTTGAGGAAGAGGTGTATCTAATCCCCACTACCATCCACACTAATTGCCAGCAATGGGGAGGTGATCCCAAGGACCCTGGGAGGAACAGCACTCCCTAGAACATCAGCCCTGTTTCCAATCATCATCCAGAGCAATCCCTGTGGATTGGCTAGCCACTGAAAGCACCGCCACCAACTGCTGACCACTCATCACCAACAGACTAGGAAAGTCGAGCTACCCAAAGCAGAAAGGGAGCTTGAGGGGAGAGACAGGAGGCGTGCATGCGCCCCTCCAAGCAAACCACTGCCACCATACTGACCATCACTTACCTTCAGCCCCTCAGTGGAGAAAGCCAGCCCAGATCCCTGAACTTGAGAATCCCAGCAATAGCAGCATCCCCCAGACCACCAGCAGTCCTTTCAGCCCAGCTCATCCCCCCATTGACCTGAGCCATCATCCAGGGAAGCAGCTCTTACAAGGATGCCTCTACCTCTACAGGTGATGCCACTTAGCAACTACCTCACCTCCTCAGTAGCCACAACTCCTGGAGACCTGGGAGAGAAAGCACGTTCCACCAAAGACATTGGATTTAGGACATCTGTCTGAGAAATCAGCACAGCCCATCAACATCACAGACATTCTTTCTGTTAGGTTTCCCTGCAAGTAAGTTCCCCTAGCCCACTCATGCTCGTTTATCTCTCTCTGCTCTGCTTCTCTCTCTCCAAGCAATACAACTTATATGTGTTTATATATATACATATGCATATATGCAGTATATATGTATATATGTGTGTGTATATATGTATATACTGTTTCCAATCAAAGATTCTTGATTCAATCAAAGGCAAGACTCAGTCAAAGGCACTTGATTGGCTACAATTTTATTTGCCATTACAAGGTTCCAATCTGGATAGAAAAGTCAGAGAAGATGATGGGAAGAAAATAGAGGCTGGAACTTGACCCTAATGTTCCATGGGCTCCAGGGCTCTGCCAGGAGGTGCTCATGCTGACATTGTGTGGTGAGGGCCCTCAGTCTGTGTTGTGATGCGAAGAAGCTCAATGTACTCAGCCCTGCTGCTGTGGATACTAACCTAATGCCCTGGTGTGAATCACTTGGGGTGACTGGGAATCCCAGAGAGGCTAATCAGCACCTTAGACCAATGTATCCTGGGACATTTGTGTAGGGAGGGGGCATCTTTGGGAAATGGAGGCTTAATCTAGGGAGATTTCTTGGACATGGAGGCTCATGAGCTTTAGATGGAAAGGGTTCCAAAAGCCTTGGAGTAGCCCAAAAAGGGACAAACACTTTCCAACAAGGAGGCCTATCCAAAAGAGGTTTCTCTCTCACTGAAGGTCAATCATCAAGCAAAGTCTACCACAGACCATCTGTCAGGTACATTGGAGAGGATTCTTGTTCAGGTGTGGGTTGATCTAGTTGGGTTTTTGGGTCCCTTCCAGAGCCTACAGTTCAGTGACTCCAGTAGGGATCAGAGGCATGTTCAGCTGCATTAGATCCTGTCTCCACCCCATCCCATAGTCTATGGATGTTCTGCAGGGATTTATGATTAGCTTCTCTTTCCACTTACTGGTTTGGGGAAAGCTTGGAGATGGTTGGGTGTAAGGTTTCATCCTGGGTACAAAGTTGCCTCTCTGCCTCCCCTTAAGTGGGTCCTGAACCTCAGTTTCCTGAACTAAAAAAATAAAGGAGCAGGACTAGATGGTCTCTCAGGTCCCTTTGAGCCCTAAATCCCATGGCCCTATGAAGGGGATATAAAAGGATTAGTGCTAAGCCAAAGAGGGCTGGCAGTCAAAAGGGAGGGAGCAGCTGAAAAAAGCTCCTGCCCATGGGTTTTTATCAGGTATGTTAGCAGATACTACAATGTCTCTTCTTTCAGGAAAGGAGATGCTGGAGTTCCTGAAGAAGCTTATTTTCCTTTCGTTTTTACTGTATTTTGTCAATCGTAATAGCATCTAAAGACCTGAAAAATTGTAACATGTGTACGTGGAAGACATTGATTTCTTTGACAAGCAGACAGTTTGATTATTTATGGACTTGAGGGGTACTTGTGATAAGTCTGCAACCCCTCCAGGCTCCCCAGCAACCAGTGAGGATGTGACTCTGAAATCTAGGTATGCATGAAATGCAGCTCTGAGTCAGGGACTCCAGTGTGCAACACAGTGCTGTCTCCCCCAGCTTCACGGTGCTGCAAATCAAACTGAACAGCTCGCATTCTATTGGGGGGTGGGGAGGTGATGTTGTGACAGAACCTGTACACAAGGTATACACGTAAGCTCTGTACTATACATGCAAGATGCGTACATCCATATGGGTTGTCTAAATGTAGCTCAGCCAAAAGAGGCCCTGATCCCACTGAAGAGGAAATTCCACAGTCTGGAGGGAGACAAGCTGGAGATCAGGGATATGTTGTGGATCCAGCTTCCCCTACATATCTGAAGATTCCAAAGTCTGTCTGTCTCTCCTTCCCCCTTTCTCCCCCTTCCTTTCTCTCATTCTCTCTCTCTTTCCCTTTTCTGTCTCCCTTCTCTCTCCCTTCTCCTTCTTCCCCCACCCCATCTTTCTTTCTCTCTCTGTCTCTCTCTCTGTCTCTCCCTCCCCCCACTTATCAGGAATTAGTGTCAAAGAGAAGCTCACATTTAGGGTATAGAAAAAAATATCTTTTACCTGGAGTTCTGCCTCAAACCCTGACCATCATGTAGACAACTAGACTTGTGTTAGAGTTCTCTCCACCAGTCCAGAGTCACATCAGAATAGCAATATACAAAATATCCCAGGCATGAGAGCCCTGAGTTACATACACAAAGTAATTGAGGAGGCCATGGAATAGTGACTAAAAAGCTGACTTTGGAGTAAGGAAGACCTGGGCTCAAATATTCCCTGTACTACATATTTATGTGATTTGGGACAAATTACCTAACTTCCCAGTGCCCTAGTCAACCCTCCAAGACCCTGGAAGTGCTGGTCTGCTCCTTGCCAGGAGCCCCTTGTATGGATGAAATCACATCTGGAAAAAAAGAGAAGAAGAAGAAAACCCATACACGGAGTCATTTTCAGGAATTCTCTCTAACGCTAACAGTTCGAGGTGGTGGGGAGGAAGAGGAAAGGCTTCATTACTGCAGAGTTGGCATTCCAGCTGGGCTTTGAGTCAAGCTTGGGCTTCTTCTTGAGCAGAGTAGATACTTTTTTATTTTTTGCTGAATGGACCTAAATGAAATTAGATGAAAACTCAGCTTTAACTTGAATGATGTGACTCAGAGGAAAGAAAGTAGAGGATGGGGGACAAGATACACAGAGAGCACTGCGACAGGAAAGAGAACAACGCTAAGAGGAAGACAATTTCAGATTATGTTTTTTTCTTTTCTTTTTTTTAAAAAAGTTTTTATTGATATCTTGTCTTTTTTACATGCTCATTGTTTTTTTCAGTATCCCTTCCCTTCCCCTCCCTCCTTCCTTGCTATACTATATGCATATATGTATGTATATATGCACATATATACATACATATATTCACACATATACATACATACATTCACTTTTGATCTGTGTGAGCAGAAGATGTTCTTTCCATTTCCATTGCTGCAGTTTCTGTGTCTATTGTTTTCTCGGTTCTGCTGACTTCACTTTTCATCAGTTCATAGAGATCTTCTCATGCATCATGTCTTACAGCATAGTCACATTCCATTACCTTCATGGATCACAATTAGTTAACTAATTGATGGAATCTACTGTTTCCAAATTGTTTCTATCAGAAAAAGTGCCACTATGAATATTTTGGTATAAATGGGGTCTTTCTTCTTGTCAATGACTTCCTCAGGGAAATAAGCACTGTAATGGAGTGTCTGGGTCAAAGAGTTGTATTTTAGTCACCTGAATTGCATAATTCCAAATTGCTTTCTAAAATGATTGTACCCATTCATAACTCCATCATCAATGTATCAGTGTGCCTTTCATCCAACAATTGCTCCAATGTGACCATTGGCATTTTTTTCAGATTATTTTCAATGGCTAATCTTGGTATGGAAGAAGAGATGTGAAAACATACTTCCTTCCTCTTGCTAAAGAAATAAGTGTCTACAGGAGAATAATGTTGTGTCTACTGCTTTTTTTTGTCTATTGGTTTTGCTTCACTATTTTTCTATGTTAGAAGACAGGGCTATTTATAAGAATATATAAAAATGGAAGGTATTTGTGAAATATATATATGTATACACACACACACACACATATATATGTAGGTAACTCACCTCATTTGGAAACAAGCTAGGTTGATATTTTAGAAAAAAATTCAGTGATCCTTGACTATAAGCTGTGTGTCCCACATGCCTGACCCCTCTGCACAGGTCACTGCTAGAGCCAAGAGCCTTCAACCAGCCCTGGTCTGGCTGATGGACCCGGCAATGCTTAGTCTGCTTGTTGCCATCATGTGTTTTGGGACTTTGGAAAATTATGGGGTGCAGCCAAGATGTCAGAGTAGAAAGCACATACACTAGCTCTTCCCCCACAGCCCATAAAATACCTGTAAAGAAAGACTCTCAACAAATTCTAGAGCAACAGAAGCCACAGAACAACAGAGTGGAGGAGATTTCCAGCCTAGGGTGACCTGAAAGGCCAATGGGAAAGGTCTGTTGCACCAGACAGGGAGTGGAACCCAACCCAGCCTTGGCTGCATGGCACGGAGCTGGGAGGAGGACAGGAGCAGGCCTCAGGGGCAGAATCCCTTGTGGCAGTAGCAGAGCTGTGCAGATCCTTCAACCCACAAGTGCCAAAGGTCAGTGAGAGGGTTTTTTCAGCTGGCCGAAAAATGAGGAGGGTCTTCCCATAGCTCTGGCCTGGAGCAGCTACCACAGTGGCCAACATCCATCGCTGGATTATAAAACCCCTGGGGGAACTCAGCAGCTGATCCTTACTTCAGCTCTGTGTGGTGGCCCTGCCCAAACCTAATGCTCTTGGAGGAATTGAGCAGCTGATCTTTATCTCACATTGAAAGGCAGTCCTGCGACCTGCCCCGCCCTTGAAAGTCCCTGGGGGAATTGAGCAGCTTATCTGAATCTCAGCCCCCAGTGCCAGCTTGGTGGAACTGGAGGTCAAGTGGTTGTGGAGAGGAAACTCTACTACTCAGATTCTGCGCACAAAAGTTTCTGGTTGCTCCAGACCAGTGTACACGCTTGATTGTGCCACCTTGGAGGAACTGAGATCTTACAGATCCCCAGAGTATACCCTACTCTTGACAAAGAACCCAAAAGTCAAGTAACTGATTGGAAAAATGCCCAAAAAAGGGAGAAAAATAAGACTATTGAAGGTTACTTTCTTGGTGAACAGATATCTTCTCCCATCCTTTCAGATGAGGAAGAACAAGGCTTACCATAAGGGAAAGACACAGAAGTCAAGGCTTCTGTATCCCAAACATCCAAAATAAATATTCAGTGGTCTCAGGCCATGGAAGAGCCCAAAAAGGATTTTGAAAATCAAATAAGAAAGGTAAAGGAAAAATTGGGAAGAGATATGAGAGAGATGCAAGAAAATTATGAAAAGCAAGTCAACCATTTTGCTAAAGGAGACCCCAAAAATGCTGAAGAAAATAACACCTTTAAAAATAGGCTAACTCAATTGGCAAAAGAAGTTCAAAAAGTCAATGAGGAGAAGAATGCTTTAAAAAGTAGAATTAGTCAAATGGAAAAGGAAGTTCAAAAGCTCACTGAAGAAAATAGTTCTTTAAAAATCAGAATGGAACAGATGGAGGCTAATGACTTTATGAGAAACCAAGAAATCACAAAACAAAACCAAAAGAATGAAAAAATGGAAGATAATGTGAAATATCTCATTGGAAAAAAAACTGACCTGGAAAATAGATCTAGGAGAGACAATTTAAAAATTATGGGACTACCTGAAAGTCATGACCAAAAAAAGAGCCTAGATACCATCTTTCATGAAATTATCAAGGAAAACAGCCCTGATATTCTAGAACCAGAAGGCAAAATAAATATTGAAAGAATCCATCAATCACCTCCTGAAAGGGATCCAAAAAAAGAAATTCCTAGTAACATTGTAACCAAATTCCAGAATTACCAGGTCAAGGAGAAAATATTGCAAGCAGCTAGAAAGAAACAATTTGAGTATTGTGGAAATACAATCAGGATAACACAAGATCTAGCAGCTTCTACATTAAGGGATGGAAGGGTGTGGAATATGATATTCCAGAAATCAAAGGGACTAGGACTAAAACCAAGAATCACCTACCCAGCAAAACCAAGTATAATACTTCAGAGGAAAAAATGGTCTTTCAGTGAAATAGAAGACTGTCAAGCATTCTTGATGAAAAGACCTAGAAAAGAGCTGGAAAGAAAATTTGACTTTCAAACACAAGAATCAAGAGAAGCATGAAAAGGTAAACAGGAAAGAGAAATCACAAGAGACTTACTGAAGTTGGACTGTTTATATTCCTACAGGGAAAGACAATATTTGTAACTCTTGAAACTTTTTTTTAGCATCTGGGTAGTTGGTGAAATTATACACACACACACACACACACACACACACACACACAGAGAGAGAGAGAGAGAGAGAGAGAGAGAGAGACAGAGACAGAGACAGAGACAGAGACAGAGAGCAAAGGGTAAGTTGAATAGGAAGGGGTCATATCTAAAAAAATGAAATTAAAGGGTGAGAGAGAAATATATTGGGAGGAGAAAGGGAGAAATGGAATGGGGCAAATTCTCTCTCATAAAAGAAGCAAGAAAAAGACTTTTCAATGGAGGGGAAAAGGGGAGAGGTGAGAGGGAAAATGTGAAGCTTGCTCTCATCACATTTGACTCAAGGAAGAAATAAAATGCACACTCATTTTGATATGAAAACCTATCTTACAATATAGGAAAGTGGGGAGAAGGGGATAATTAGGGTGGGGAGGATGATGGAAGGGAGGGCAGTGGGAGGAGGGAACAATTAGAAGTCAGCACTCTTGGACAGGGACAAGGTCAAAAGAGAGAATAGAAGAAATGGGGGGCAGGATAGGATGGAGGGAAATATATTTAGTCTTACACAACATGACTATTATGGAAGTCATTTGCAAAACTACACATATATAGCCTATATTGAATTGCTTGCATTCCCAATGAGGATGGGTGGGGAGGGAGGAAGGAGGAGAAGTTGGAACTCAAAGTTTTAGGAACAACAGTTGAGTTTTGTTCTTGCATACAATAGGGAAACAAGAAATTTATCTTGCCCTTCAGGACAAAAGAGAAGATGGGGATAAGGGAAGGGAGTGATGTTAGAAGGGAAGGCAAATTGGTGGTAGGGGTAATTAGAATGCTTGACACTTTGGGGTGGGGGGAGGGGAGAGATGGGGAGAAAATTTGGAACTCAAAATTTTGTGGAAATCAATGTTGAAAACTTAAATAAATTTAAAAAAAAAAGAAAATTATGACTATATTTTTCAGAATGAAATAGCAAAGCTCTGTCCCCTGACATGCTGGAAACACTGCTGGCTGCTGCCTCACTTGTGGAAAGTTTGTTTTGTCCTCAGTTGGAATGTCATTTTTCTGCATTGGGTTTTCCAAGTTGGGTTTTTATCTTGAGAAAAGGAAGAGCCGCATAGTACAGTAATCCCTTCCATTCCTCTTCCCCTTCAGCTCCAATGGGGAGACAGACACCGGCTCATTACAAGTGAGTGGTGCATAGTATTTTAAAGACATTTTTTAAAGAGCACAACCTCTTGAAATTCTTCCATCATTTTAAAATCAGTAAGATGGGACAGCCCAGTGAGTAGAAACTTGTCTATAAGTCCCAGGAAAGCTGATGAACTTCTAGGAACCAGCAGCTACTGCCTACTGCTCTGTCTTCCTATCCTTAAAATAGCTGCCGCTGGGCCTTGCCATCCCCTTAAGCTACTGGCCTTTACCTCTTCTTCTTTTCATGGCTGGCCAAGCATTATTGGACTTAAATTGAAATAAGAACAGTGTTGAAATAAGTCACTGTCCTGCTATTATATTCCAGGAGCAAAAAAACTATCCTGCTTTAACATTTAATTAGTATTTATTTTAGATAATTACTGAGTACTTGTCTAATCATTTGTCCAGTCTTGTGGATTCTGTGTCCCTGTCACTTTCTTCCCATTTGCACTCATGCTTCCAGCCTTGATCCCCTCGGGTCTGGACTGCTGCAATGCCCTTCAGGTTGGTCTCACCCTGCAGCCAAAAGAATTTGCTGAAGCCTCAAGTCTGACCACCTCACTTCCCTCTTCATAAAACTGTCAGTGGTTCTTTGTTGCCTTTGGGACAAAATACAGACTCTTCTTTCTGCCATGTAAAGTCTTCCATAGTCTTGTCTTAGAGTACTTTATATAAAACTTAAAGGAACAGAATGGGGCAGTGGAAAGATCAGTAGCTTTGGAGTTACAGGACCTGGGTTCAGATTTTGCCTCTGAAACTTTCTTCCTATGTGACCATTGGCAAGTCACTTGGTCTCAAGTTCCTCATCTGTAAAATGGGATCACAGGTAGGGTATAGGCTAATCTCTGGTTTCTTTCCATTTCTAGAGCTGTAATCCTATTCCAGACTGGATTACTAATTTGGTGATTCAGTTGTACTTAAGAGAGGGCAACAGCCCCTTCCGTTATACATGTATCTGTGCAGATGACTGGCTGATCTTTTAATAGTTGAATCAGCATCAGAGAAAATAATTGGAAGGGACCTCAGGGGCCGACTGGTTCAACCAGCATTATTCATCTAGATTTTGTCTGAAGATTACCTCCAGAGGTAGCCTATTTCTCTTTCTGCTAGCTCCAATCTTTTTTTGTTTTTTGCTTTTTTGTTGTTGTTGTTTTGTTTTTTAAAAGACAGCTACCCATGCAAAGGATGAGTGCTGGATCTGGAGTCAGGAAGACTCATTTTCCCGAGTTCAAATCCAGCCTCAGACACTTACTAGCTGGGTGACCTTGGGCAAGTCACTTTCATCCTTCTGGCCTCAGTTTCCTCGTGTATAAAATGAGCTGGAGAAGAAAATGGCAAATTACTCCAGTGTCTTTGCCAAGAAAACCCAAAATGGGGTCATGGAGAGTTGAATATGACTGAACAATAGTTGTTAAAAATTTTTTTTCTCTCTCTCCTTATGTCTGGACTCTGAAATTTCTACCTTTCCAATTCTGCCCTCTGGTACAAGTGGAACAAGCTTAATCTCTCTTCTAGTTGAACAGCTCTTTGGCTACTTTCTCCCAAGTCTTCTGCAGGACTTTAAAAGCTCTTCACCATGCTGGCTGCCTCCTTCTGGCTGGGCTCCGGGTTATCAGCGCACTACCTGACATGCAGGATCCAGGACAGAACGCTGAACTGCACTAGTGTTCTGGGATCTGACTGGGGCAGAATGCACAGGGACCCATCACCTCCCTCCTACACTTTACAGTGTTGCCTAAAAGAGAGTCAGCTACTTCCTTTTTCATGTCACAGGACCGATTTCTAACAATCAGTCTGTTCAAACTCTCAAATCTCTTTCAGCGGGGCAACTGTTTCATTCACTTGACCTCTGTCTGCCTCAGTTTTCTCATCTGTAAAATGGGGCTAAAAATAGTACTTACATCACAGAGTTGCTGTGAGAACCAAATGAGATTATATATGTATCTATAATCCATAGATGACATATATATGTATATGTATATATATGTATGTATGTATATGCCATTTCCAGTCATCTTCATGAATATCAGGCCACTGGACCCAGATGGCTCAGGAGGAGAAGGTGAGGTTGGTGACCTTGCACAGCCCTCTCTCACTCAAAACAAAGTCAAGTGCAAGTCATGCCATCATTTCTCCGATGTCATGGTCTTCTTCAAAAATGAAGGACAAACACACATAAATAGGTGATATGTATATAGATAATCTATAGATGATATATGTATCTATGATCTATAAATAGGTGATATATTATACATAATCTATGGTTGATATATACGTACATACAATCTATAGATAAGTGATATATGTATATATAATCTGTGATGCATATAACACATAATTTGTATAATCTATAAATGGTGACATGTAATTTATAGATTATATATAGATAGATAATACTTTGCAAAACTTACAACACTACACAAATTATTAATCTCTTGCATTTGTGGAGCTTTGAATCTAATTCTAAGGCTTCCTATTTATTCCTTTTAAATGACATCTTGTTTGGTTCATCATTCCTAGCACTTCCACCACCAAGCAGGCAAGAGAAAAACTACCGCTTCACAATCAAAGAACGTAATTTCAGGTTTTCAAGGGTGCTGTTTCCAAATCTCTCCGTGGGGATGCTTAGCACTCCATGTGTGGGGCTGGGCCTGTCTTGGTCCCTCTCGGCTGAGGTTGTTGGATCTTGCAGTCCGTGGAGTTCTCTGCATTCTGGACTGGCGGGGGCTGGTTCACACCTAAGGCGGTGCCCAGTCTTTCTGCCTATTTGCTGGTGAACAGTGTGGCCTTTGTGCCAGGGGTGAGATTGGAGCCAGCCTTTTGTAACATTATTGAGGAAAAAACGGCAAAGAAGGGAAGCAGCAGAAGGCAAAAAAGGCAATGAGTGGGTGTGGGGGCTAAAGGGCATGAAGAATGGCCATTGGGGAAGGGGTGAATGGGTCATATGGTCATTGGTTTTTACTCTGTCACTGGTATGTGGGCCTTTCTTTTTTTTGGCCACCTTCTGCTTATCTTTCTATGTGAATACAATTTTTCCTCTCTGGTTTATCACCTGAAAATGAATTTCCCACTGCCTTGATTGCTGTGGGAGGAGGCCTTCTCTGCCCCCTGCCCCACAATTCTCTCCCTGCCACCCGCCGCCACCCACGTAAGAGCTCTTTGTTTGAGACGTAAGTACTCAGGAAGGCTGAGGCGAGTTTCCAATTTGGAATGGGCAGCATGTCAGGAGCAAACAAGGGATCATCTGTGCACAATCCAACTCGGGCTCTGGCGAAATTTCCTCTGAGACCACAGAAAAAGGAATCTCTGCATTCATAAACTTAGGGGTCTGGTTGAGATCCCTTGCCCACTGAGCAGCACTGCCCCCTAGGCATGCCAACCAGGATGAATGCTTCTAGTGATGAGATGAAGGCTCAGAAAACAGCATACTCACTCAGATTTCAGGGATTTGGGGGAAGCTGGGGAATAGTTTGGTCTGCTTGGGACTGATGAGGGCTGCCAAGTCTGCCACCAGAAGTGTGTAAGTTCAGCCATCCTGGATAAAAATTGTATATTACAGGATTATGGATGAAGAACTCAGAGATTTGGGCTTCAGAGGTCAACTCAGTTGTCCAGTTACATGGGGTAAGGGAAAGAGCTCCAGCTCTGGAATTAGAGGCCGCGGGTTCAGATCCTGCCTGTAATGCTCAAATATCTGTGTGGACAAATCCCTTGACTCCCCTGAGCCTTTGTTTTCATGTCCAAAATGAGGGCCTTGGGCGAGGTGGTCTCTGACCTCCCAGCAAGCTACAGGTCTGCGGCTCCTTGTTTTACAGACAAGAAACTCGAAATCCAGAGTTGTGAAGCGAATTGTGTGAGGGTCACACAGCTCATGTGGGGACAGAGCAGGATTCCAGCAAAGGCCTAATGCTCCAGTTTTATTCCACTAACATTTAGTAGGTGCCAAATATCTCTGTGTTCTGGGTGTTAGGGTGCTAAAGATAAGAAAGAGAGGAAGAGAGAGAGAGAGAGAGAGAGAGAGAGAGAGAGAGAGAGAGAGAGAGAGAGAGAGAGAGACAGACAGAGAGAGACAGAGAGAGAGACAGAGAGACAGAGAGAGACAGAGACAGAGACGAGACAGAAAGAGAGAGAGAGAGAGTGTGTGTGTCCCTGACCTCAAAGAGCTTCCATTCTCCTGGAGGGGCAAATGAGTATTGCACAAGGTGGGCTGTGATGTCAACCAAGGACAGATCCAGTCAGAGTGTTCTAGGAAGCTGTGAAGAAAAAGAAAATTCTTTGAGCTAAGGGAAGGGGAGGAGGCAGCCCCCAAACCGAGTTCTGAAGGAAGAGGAAGATTCTGAAAGGGGTAGGTGAGGAGGGGCTACATTCTGGGCTTCACAGGACAAAAATTTTTATCACAACAAAAAGCTTCATACAGCAGATGTTCATCTGTCCCTCAGAGATAGCATCAGGAAGACCTGTGATACTTACTAACTGGATGACACTGGGTAAATCACTTTCTCAGTTTCCCCCATTGTAAAATGGGCATTATGATATTCATCCACCTCCCATTGTGTAGATCTAATGAGATGCTTAGTATGGTTCCTGGCACATAGTAGGCACTTAATAAATGCTTGTTTCCTCCATTTCTTCTGGGAGATGGAGAACATATAGATACAATTTGAAAGAGCTGAATTTGGAGTCAAGGATGCCTGAGTTCAAATCCCAGTTTGATCACTATTTGATTTCTCTGAGTCTCAGTCTGCCCACCTGTAAAATGGGGGTAAAACCACTTCTTAGGCTGACCTTAGTTATCATGTTTTTGTTAAACATCTAGGCAGCCAGGTGGCTTAGTGGATAGATGCTAGGTTTGGGAGGCAAGAAGATCTGAATTCAAATTCTGCCTCAGACACTTAGTAATTGTGTGACTCTGGGCAATTCACATCACCCCTACCTACCTCCTTTTCTTCATCTCCAAAATGGGACAGACAGTAATGACACTTAATTCCCAGGGCTGTTGTGAGGATCAGATGAGATGTGTTAAGTGCTGTGCAAACCTTAGAATGTGATATGAATGCTAGCTAGATGACTAGCAGGTGGTGATGGTGGTGGTAGAAGAAATAGAAGTAGTAATAGTGATAGTAGTAGTAGCAGTGCTGCTAGTAGCAGTGATAGTGGTAGTGGTGGTGGTAGCAGAAGTAGTAGTATTGGGAGTAGTAATAGTAGTGGTTGGTAGTGGTAGTAGTAGTAGATAGAGAAAAAGAAAAAAAGAAAGAAAGAAAGAAAGAAAAAGAAAGAAAGGAAGGAAGGAAGGAAGGAAGGAAGAAAGAAAGAAAGAAAAAGAAAGAAAGGAAGGAAGGAAGGAAAGAAGGAAGGAAGAAACGAGGGAGAAGAACTTAAATCTTCTAGAAGAATATGAGTGATGCTTATCATCATCCTACTGACCACAGAAAGTGGCTGCCTCCTACATCTCCCCTCCACTTGTCTGTGAAGACAAGTTCCTAGAACTGCTACTAAGAAAGTCCTTGCTCCACAGAGAATGTCTTCTGCAAATACTTTACTTTTCCGACAGACAAGGGAGGAATTTTGCAGGGACACGTGCCTTAAGAATAGGACACCAAAGACCTAAAATGTTTCCGGAAAAAACAATTATGTCTTTATTGCCTCTGGATTCCTCTCCACTGTTAGCGACTGGGTTATGACTTTCCCCTGTACCAGCAAGTGTGAATTTGGTGCGTTTCCTTGTCTCGAAGGGAGCATATTATGGGCGGGAAATGTTTTCTTGCTCTGGGCTTGAATATTGTTAGGGGATGTTCCATTAGTGAGAATATAGGCCAACCAGTGGGCCCAGAAGTGCATTTGGTGCCCATGGCATTACCTGGGAAACCAGCTGGACCATGGCTTGAGTTGGCTCCATGTGCCAGTACTCAGACAACACAATGCATCCAGTGGTGAACCTGAGATCCCAAGGGTCTCATTAGAGAACTGGATCTGGCTCATTAAAAAAAACTGTTCATACTCTTTGACCAAGTGATCCTACAACTCTAGAGATCAGAGACACAAACTAAGGCCCCATATATACCAAATTATTTCTAGAAGCTCCTTTTGTGGTAGCAAAACCCAAACCAACAGACAAATTGGAAACAAAGTGGGTGCCCATTGATTGGAAGATGGATGAACAAACTGGCATAGGAACATCATGGAATATTATTGCACCAGAAGAAATGACAGATAAGGGAAACTGAGGAGCAAAGAAAGATTAGCATGAACTGAGTGAGGTTTCTTGGTTCTAGAAAAGGGAGAATGCTGGTTTTTAGTAGAGGGGTGGAGGGCTGTGGGGGCAGAATGTTGTATACTTTATCAGAGGCAGAAACTGGTGGGTTTGGAGTCATTGATTTTCTTTTTTACCAGGGAAAAAAAGTTGGGTTGGCCCTGGGTTGGGGGTGGCTGGAGATGACAGAAATATATAAATTAAGTAGAAATAACAGTCATATAAAGAACAAAGGCATCATTGTTATTTATAATGTTTTTTAAAGTGCTGGGGCTGCTTAGAGGGTCTTCAGTGTAGAGCTCTTCAGGTGGCAAGTTTCTCCAGTCCAGGGAGGAGTTCTCTGACACCGGTACTGGTCACTGCATCCCAACAGATTGGGGGGTTTAGAAATGAGACAGTGGAAAGGACAACAAGGAAAGGGAGCACTCTCTTGTCCAGCATGGCACATACAATGTACCACCTGGCCCCTGGTTTTCTGTTTGCATAGCAAAGTACCTGGGAAATAGGAATTCATTGGTACACATGACTTTCCATGTGCTTTATGGACTCCTGAGGATTTCCTGACTCAAAAGGATTCTGTCCTGTGATTTCACCCTTCTATTGGGACCCTAGGCACTGAACCATGGAGGACAGGCAGCTGAATGGAGACATTGGGCCCAGATTGATGTCAGAGCCTGCCTGAAGCTGGAGGGGGTGAGATATGTGACTTAACCATGGAGGCAGTCCATTGTTGGAAGAGGTCAGGATGTCTACTAGAGATGATCCATCAGCGACACTGGGTCTACTGCCAATAAGAGTGACACTTTGGGAGTTGGTCTATTCCCCAGCAAATTTGGGAAGAAAGATCAAAACCGTATGCATGTCAGCTTAGAAAAGGGTTTGTTGGAGACTCAGTGAAATCCAGATGTGGTTGGATTTTCTGTTCCCAAAACAACAGAGTAGAGTGATATGGTGGGCCATCCCTTATTAAGGATCTATCAGGGCATTTGTTAGAAAATACAGTACTTTCTTTCAAATCAGATACAAATGAAGATGAGGTGGGTAGGAACAGGAGCCATTTACTCAGGGGCAGGATGAAAGTACCAGGTTCTGAGCTGCTGGACCCCAGAGCATCTTAGTCAAGGTGGAAAGACTTGACCCAGAAGAAGGGGCTTGATGGGAAAGGGGGGAGCATCACCTCCTGTGGCTTGGCAGGTCCTACTCAAAAGGGGGAGTGGGGCTTCTTGAGGAATCCCTTGAATGTGGTTGCTTTTTCCTTGGCAAAACTTTGAGGTGCGCGAAGGCAGTAGGGAGTGTCTTGCCCAGGAAGGGTGGTGTAGTTATCTCCTGCACCATGATGACATATTCACCTGGGAGAGAAATGAGAGGAAAAGGTTTTTTCAGTCAGGAAGGAGGGTCTGATGACGCAGTTGCGGGGCAGAGGATCCACACAAACTATCTATGGCTCAGCAGCCTTCTCTTTCACCAATGCATGGTGAACCATGACTAGGCTGCACCATGGTATGGAGTCAGAGAAAGGTGTCTCTTCTTGGGGCAGAAAAGCACAGGAAGATTTGTAGGAGCTGATTCAAGGAAGAATAAGAAAACAATATGAACAATGACTGCTATAACGAAAATGACAAATATATGAAAAATGAAATGAGACCTTAGAGTAATGGTGACAACCAATCTTGGCCCCAGAAAAAAGCACGGAAAAACCTTCCTCCTTGAAACAGAGAGGTGGAGGGGCTAGAGATGTCCAAAGTTGCATTCACAGTCCACAGAGGCAAATGTGCGGGTGACTTTGTCTTGTGTTTCTTTGTGATGAGGAGGGAGTGGGGGCGGGATAGACCTGGAAATGACTAAAACAAGAGGCACCGATAAAACTCTTCTTCACTGGGCATGTGGGATGTTGGAGGTGCTGCTGGAGGTGACTAGACCTTGGGGAAGAAACACCACTGGACTGTTTATTAGAAGCTTCTTTTCAAAACGTTCAATGGAAAAAAATTAAGATCTTTTAAGATTTTATTTTTAAAAGAAAGGTTTTCATTTCTGCAAACAATCTGGAGCCTTTCAAAATCAGAGGAAACCATAAAGAAAGAAAATAGGAAACAAGGAGGCTTTGGCGGCGGTGGGCAGGGCCCTGCTCTGCTGCTGGGGCTCACTGGTCTGGGTTTTCTTTGGCACTGGAAAATACATAAAAACATTCTTTGGCTGGAGCACTCCAGGAATGCATCTGCTTGCTGCAAGCAGGGTCAGCAGGAGGTGGTTTGCCCCATAAAAGGTGGAGCACAATGCTAGAATTATGAGATTTAAAAAACTGTCCATTTGGAGAGCCCTGGGTTTGCGAGAGTCCTGGGTTCAAATCTCTGCCTTGCCACTTACTACCTGTGTGACCTTGAGCAGATCACTTCCTGTTTCTGGGCCTCAGTTGGTCAAATGACTAAGTAAAGAGACTCCATGGTCTCTAAGACCTCTCCCCCTCCTTCAGCTTTAAAGCTACGATCTTATTTAATGCAGAACATTCACTGGCTTTAAAAGAAATCAAATTCTTTATTAATATGGTTTGATTTTTTTCCATATCACCTTTGTTTCCAAATATATTTCTTTCCTGCTCCTGCCCCCAAAGAGCCATCCTATAAAAAAATAAATAAAAGGGAGAGTAAAAGAAAACCAGCTTAGCAAAACTACGCAAAATATAAGTTTAACAGTTGGTACCATATTCCACCCTCATGGTCTCTTTGTAGGAAAGGGAAGAAGGGAAATTTTCTTTTCTTCAGGGGTCACATTTGATCATTATAATTATACTATATTCAGATTCTCTCTTTCTTTTCCTTCCTTCCTTCCCACTTACATTCATCTTTTCCCTCTCACATTCCCTCCCTTGCCTTGCCTTCTTTTCATCTTTCCTTTCCTTCCTTCCTCCATTAAAGATATTATCTCCTCCAGGAGCATCTAACGACACAAAGCATTCCTGGAAACTCTATGAACATCCCACGGGCTCATGGGTTAGGTTTCTCTTTGACTCTGGCAATCCTCCAATTCAATTCCCTTCCAATCTTGTGATAAGAGAATCCCAGTCTTGGAGCTGGAAGGGACCTTAGAGGAATGGTCCATGCCTGTAGAAGAATTCTCACTCTAACATCACCGGAGAGTGGAAGTCCTTACAGACTTCCAGGGAGGGGGAGAGAGAGGCCGATGCCTCCCACTCTATGTCTAATTCTTAGGAAGTCTATCTCTGCATTGACTTCTTTGCAATTCTCCCCATTAGTCCTAACTTCCCCTTCCAGGGTCAAGAAGAGTATATCTATTTTCCCTTACACATGATGACTTTTCAAACTGAAGATCTTTTTGTCTGTTCCTACCACCTCCAGTTTCCTCTTCTCCAGGCCAAGGACCCTTCAGTGCCTTCCGTCAGATATTCTATAGTGGTCTCTGAACTATGCTGGCCGCCTTCTTCAGGTCATGCCAAAATTTGCCAATGCCTTTTTAAACATGGCAGCCCAGGCCAGGACACAGCATTCCAGATGCTGGCTGACCAGGGCAATCCTCTATTAGTTGAGAGGCTGTATGGCTGAACATAAGTGAGAGCTCTGAAACTGGAGGCTGAGGACCTGGGTTCAGTTCTGGGTCTGCCATTCACAAATCAAATGACATCGGGCAAGTAATTTCCTCAGTTTCCTCCTCTGTAAAATGAGGAGATTGAGCTAGATTGCCTCTACTGCTGTGCTGCTTTGATGTTGGGTTTCAGTTCAACAAATACTTATTAATCTGCAAGAGGATAAGGGATGCAAACCAACATTCAGAGGACTCCACAGGACAGTTTGTACTCTCAGAGAATTTTAGGGAACATGATCAGGGTTCAGGGCAGTAAGGTGGCATGGTGGATAGAGCACAGGTCCTGGTGTCAGGAAGATCTGAGTTCAAATCCAACCTAAGACATTTCCTAGCTGTGTGTCCCTGGACAAATCACTTAGCCCTGTTTGCCTCAGTTTCCTCAATTGTCAAATGAGCTGGAGAAGGAATTGGCAAACCTCTCCAGTATCTTTGCCAAGAAAACCCCAAATGGGTTCACAGAAAGTCAAACATGACTGAAACAGTTGAACAAATGGTCAGAGAATTAAGACAGCACATTTTTTAAAAAAAGAATGAATAATAAATTAAGTGGAAGCAGGTGAACAATTTATTTTTTTTAAAAAAACAACAATGTTGTAAGAATAAAGACCTTTGAAAAATGTAAGAAGATCTCTGATGATTCCAGAGGGTGGAGGCTGCACCACACCATTTATCTCCTGACCCAGAGATGATGGACACCAAATGCAGACTTTTTGGACGTGGACAAGGTGGGAGTTTGTTTTTACTTGACTGTTCATGTTTGCTAGAAAGGGTTTTGTTCATAATGGGGACTGGGGAAAAGGAAATATTGGTTAATTAAAAAATGGAAAAAAATCAAAAGAGGGTCCTTTGTTCTTTCTTCTAATGCCTTAATGGGAAGACAAGCATGGTTTTCTAGAACACACCCTTTCCCGTGGGAGCAGGGCACCTTGGTTCTCTTAGGGACAGAGGAAACTAAGTGAACTTGGTGTCCTTTGGGGGTGGTGGAGAGACCCAGAGACAGACTTCACCCTCATCCCACTGCCAAGAGCAAAGTCAAGCGTGGCACTTTGCACCACCAGGACACTGCCTGGAAAACTTCTCTCTTTAATTTTGCTTGCTACATACTGAGTGACTTGTTTTTCCAAGTCATGCTGGAAAACCATGTGGAAGGGGAGTTTGGTGCTTATATTTCCAGGGCCTGGCCCAACCCCTCCCCCTGCATGGAACCCACCAGACTCTCACCACTTTGAAATAGCCTGTGTGTGTTAATGGGTGAAACTCAAAGTGGCCTCGTGAGCCATCCCAGGATTCAACCAATGTTTTATAGTGTTTACAGGATGGCTTATAACAAACAGCTTTTCATGCCACAAGGAGAATCTGCTTCACCAAAGCAAGAAGGAAGACTCTATGCTCTGAAAACCTGCATTTGGTTGGGCCTCCTGACCGTGTTACTCCAGGACACTTTGGTTAAGGCCTGGAAACAGGCAACAGTATGAAGTTGGGGTTGAGCTTAGGAGAGATGGAGGAGGGGGCAGGGGTGAAAGGAGGGACAGATCTAATTCCTTAGGAAGGCCCCTTCTTTCACAGAAGAACCAACTTTCTGCCTTTAGGGGTCCTGGAATCTACACATACTTTTACCCCCTGTATACCTGCCATGATCCTGGACTTTTGCCCTCTGGGGAAGGGTCCTGCTTTCTGAGAAGCACTCAGGGATGGGGCTAGGTTAGGACTGGAACAGAGCCAGGTGTCCAAGGGGAGCAAAATGCCCAGCAGTGCTCAGGGCAGGACCAGAGACATCACGTGCTTCCCACCGTTAGGGAACCTCTGACACAGGGGGATTTTATGGAAGGCTGTTTCCACAGCGTTGTTCTTAAAAATGTTCATTAGAGCGTTATTTCACTTTTATGGCTCACATAAACACCCATTTACTATTCTCCCCCTTCTTCCAGTCCTGGAGGCCTTTCTGGCTCTCTGTAGTCTGAGAGCTCTCTGTGGAGGTGGTAGCCATGGCCAGGATGTATGAGTGCCTTCCTCACCCAGGCAGCAGCCCACAAAATCTCCCTGGGTCTCCAAAGAACACAGGAAACTCAAGGACTATGTTTTTCTCTTCCCTCTCCCCCTACTATACTATACTCCCCAATGACAGGGCCTAAGCACGCTGTCCGGCCCTGCATCTGGGAGGGAGTCTGGCCAAGAGGATGCTGGGATGGATAGAGAGGCTGGTGCTAGGGTGCTGAAGGGTCTGTAAAGAGAAAGCAAATGGGGCTCTGTGGACTTTGTGAAGATACAGAACATTGTACACAACAGGCACTTAATGAGTGCCTCTTTACTGATTGATCATAAGTGGTTCTGGCCATCTGACTGTTACAGGAGGTGACTGTAGCTAGTGAGCAGGTGTGGCAATACAGACTGGAAGAGAATGAGAACAGAGTGAATGAAAGACATTCAGAGGAGTTTAGGTAGGTACCCAGGCGGTACAGTGAATAATGAGCTGGGTATAGGACCAGGAAGGCTTGAGTTCAAATCCAGCTTCCGACACTTACTAGCTGTGCGACCCTAGGCAAGTCACTAAACTTGTCGGCTTCAGTTTCTTCACCTGTAGAATGGAGATCAGAACAGCACTTCCCTCCCAGGGCTGTTGTGAAGATCAAATGAGATGATATTTGTAAAGTACTTAGCACAGTTCGGGGCACACAGTGGTTTATAAATGTTAGCTATTATGATCATGATGAACAACAGTCTTGTATAAGAATATACTGATTGTAGGATCTTAGCAGACTTAGAACTGGAAGGAACCATGAAGTCCAAAGGCTCTTTTCTTTCTCTCTTTCTTCCTTTCTTTCTTCCTTCCTTCCTTCCTTCCTTCCTTCCTTCCTTCCTTCCTTCCTTCCTTCCTTCCTTCCTTCCTTCCTTCCTTCCTTTCTTTGGCAATCAGGATTAAATGACTTGCCCAGGATCACACTAGTTAGTAAGTGTCTGAGGCCAGATTTGAACTTAGGTCCTCCTGACTCCAGGGCTGGTGCTCTATCCACTGCAACACCCCTTAGCTCAGGGGTTCAGGAGTTCTTAATTTTTTTTTTTTTTTTTGGATCATGGACCACTTTGACAGATTACTGAAATCTATGGACTCCCATATCAGAATAAAGTTTTTAAATGTGCAAAATACATCATATTATAAAGGAAACTAAGTACATTGAAATAGTCATCAGCATCTTTTCTTGCAGGAAGTATATGGACCCCAGGCTAAGAGCCCTTGATTTAGTCCAATCCCCTCATTTTACAAACTAAGGCACCAAGAGATGAAGTCAATTGCTCCAGTAAGTGGTCAATGTGTTTGTCCTTCATTGCCAAAGAAGGCCACGCCATCAGATAAATGATGACATGACTTGCACTTGACCTTGTTTTGAGTGAGGGAGGGCTGTGCAGGTCACCAGCCTCACTTTTCCTCCAGAGCCATCTGAATCCAATGACCAGATATTCATCAGGATGACTGGAGATGACCCAGAATGAGGCAATTGGGGTTAAGTGACTTGCCTAAGGTCACACAGCTAGTGAGTGTCAAGTGTCTGAGGTGAGATTTGAATTCAGGTCCTCCTGACTCCTGCACTGGTGCTCTATCCGCTGCACCACCTAGCTGCCCAAAGTAAGTGGTCAAGGCAAAATTTGAATCCACATCTCTTTGGCTTAAAATCTTTCACAGTTTCTCCTATACTGACTCTAAAAGATGAATTCAGTAAAATCCATTTCATTCTCTCTTTGTCCGCTGTTGTGCTGAGACTTCCTCACCAAGCCACATTCTGAGCAAAGAGCAGGCCAGCCCCTCCCTATAGTGCAGAAAAAGATGAGAACTGAAATCCCCTAGTACAGGGGAGAACAGCCCAACACACACCTTCTTATACTTTGGGAAGTCTTTCCTGGTTGACTAAAACTGGCTGATGTGTGCGGAGGGGGTGGCAGGTGGAGGAACGATGGATGTAATTTGGTTTTGATACTGAGACCCGTAGGATGTTGAGCTAAAAGCTTTAAGCTACATGAGAAGTCTATTTTTGAGCTAATGTCAAATGATCCCTAATTAGGCAGCACTGAGGACTTGCTAAGGGGGTGAGAGAATCTCCCAGTGGCTTCATCTAAAGCTTATTGAATAGTAATTAGATTCAGCACTGGGGCATGCTCCTTCTCAAAATGCTCAAAATAAAACAAAATCTGGCATCTTTGGTACTAGAGTGAAATCACCACCCTGAGGCCATTGGGGACAATGGGGCAAGGTTGTGCAAAATGCCAACTGGGGATTGCTTCACATGAAGGGCCAGTTGAGTGTGGTTGGCCAGTCTGTCCTGGAAGCAGGAGGATGGACTGAATGAAGTGCCACAACCCTCAGTCGTAACTTGTACAAAACATGCTTGGGTCAAAGAGTGTAAAAGATACCTCCAAATAAATGTTGAAAGACAAATTCAAAGGAGGTGGGAGATGAAGGTGGAGGGGAAGGACAAGATTTTAGACCTCAGAATCCCAAGGCTCTATGGGTGGAGAGACACCAGGTAATCCTAGGGTGGTGGCAGAAGACAGAGACCCCAGGACACTGGCCTAAAGTCCTGGAGGGGGAGAGAGCAGTGTTAGGATAAGTTGGGAAGGAGCTCAGCTGAGCTATGGCTGCTGGGGTTTGGCAGAGAAGGAAATACTCTGGTAGCTTCCTGTTTTAACTATTTTTGCTAACTTGATGCTAAGCTCAGTTACAAGAGCTATCAATGCCTTCTAAATTTTGGAACCTGGGGGCAACGTCCTAGTTGGTTCATCTCTGTCTATCAACACTTAGAGATGCCTAAATACAATCTCAGTTTCTTCCAAGAAGATCCTGGAATTGCTTCCATGCAAAACCTTGTTCTGGATGTCTAGATGCCTAGATGTTCCTCAAAATGCTACCGTTGATCAAGGGAACCTTGATTTCCTCACTGTGCTATCATGATGGTCTTCAAAAGACCAGTAGTGAGCAAATCAGCAGGGATTTGCTGCTTTGCCTTCAGACTGCACTTTGGGACCCAAGGCCGGGATGTGGACACAGAATAAGGAGAGGCAGCTACCACAGGACAGGTTATCCAGACCATGACTCCAAGGAGCAAGGTCTCTGAACCTCACAGAGGTGGATGAGGAGAATGAGTTGGTGGCTCTGGGGAGCTGGCTTGGATCCCTAGGGAATCATGTCAAACTTGGTCAAAGAGACCAAAATCTACTGCCTGGTTTTGTAGCTGATACAGAAACTGAGACAGAGGTCCATATTACTAGCTGACTGATAGGAAGCAGACATAACATACAACGTAGATTACAGTGGGACTGGCTTGAGGGAGGGGCAATGCTTTAAATGACAGACAATGTAGACTGTCCTAGTACTCAGCATTTCAAAATGCTTTCCAATATTTTCTCCTCCCTTTTGGTCCAGGGCCCTTCCTCCTATTTTTAGTCAATGCTTTTTCCACTCCTCTCATAAACCAATGGAGAGAGTCTGAGGGTAATGATCAGAAACTCATCAAATCGGAACCAGGATTCCAGCCACCTCCAGGCATTTTCTATTTTGGAAATTCCTCAACTCTGTTGTCCTTAAGCACAGGAAGTTGACAGAAGCAAAGGCAAATTAGAAGCCGGAGATCCAGAAACCGGATGGTATTTGGCTAAGTCTTCTCATAGGCTGAGAAAATTCCTGTCAAAGCCTTTAAGAAACCTGCAAGTGGGTCTCCTTCACACATCCCATCCCTAGGGACAGTGGCAAGGGATATGGGAAGGGGCAAGGCTCCCCTCTGGCCAGCAGGTCTGGTCCATGAGTAAATGGACAACAGCAGCCAGATGACCAAAATCCATCAGAGATTTGGGGGGCATCTAAGAAAGACTCTAGAGCATTTTTCTTCAGTCAGTTAATTAATCAGTCAGTCAATCAATAGGCATTTAGCGTTGACTCTTTTGTTTTGTTAAGTGATTTGCCCAGGGTCCCACAGCTAGTCAGTGTCAAGTATATGAGGCCGGATTTGAACTTAAGTCCTCCTGACTCCAGGGCTGGTGCTCTAACCACTGAGCCACTCAGCTGCCCCCTAATTTTCCAAGTACCAGATGGGTGAGAGACATGGGAGGACAACAGCTCCCATGGAAGAGATCTAGGACTTGGAGGAACTACACTTTCAAGAGCTGTTGGTGCCATCTGGCAACTAGAACATCAAATGCTGTCTTCCTCAGCTGCCCCGAGAGATGTGGCACTCAGAACCAGAGATGCAAGCATACTGCTGTGGTCTGCTGCGGAAGGACCATGTTTGAAGCAACAGACCTCACATCCTAGAACAGATAAGCAGGAGTATGTCTCAAAGTCACAGATAGTGGAAGGACTGGAGGAGAGTGTGATAGAGAGGGAAGAGCACTGGCTCTGGAATCAGAGGGCCTGGGTTCAAATCCTTCCCAGGGGGCTTGCTCCTTGTATTAACTTTACCAGGGTCTCAGTTTCTTCATTTGTAAAATGATCCCACCTAGTTTGAGAACCATGATCTTGGAATCTTAGTTTCAGGGCAGTGGGACCTTGGGCAAGTTACTTGATATTCCTAAGTCTCACTTTCCTCATTTGTGAAATGGGCTACCTTGGGAGGTAGAGAGTAGCTGGTCTTCTAGTAGAAGCTGGGTATCCACTTGTCCTGAGATTCATGTCATATAGGCCATGCTTGTTCAAATCTGGGTGGGCATAGATGAAGATCTTTCCAGCTCCCCAGATCTGTGATGGTCCATGGGATGACTGGATGAGGTAGTATCTGGGGTGCTGGTTTTCTGATTCTTGCCTCCTCTAGCTTTCCTAGTCAGAGCTCATCAGCTTGACTTGAAGAGTTCTATTTGTAGACTCTAGGCTCTGGTAGTCAGATGAGCACTCTATCTCCCCCTTTTCTTGTCTGTGTCTCAGTCACAGCCCTGTGAGCCTGGGTGGGTGGGAAGTGTGCCCCATGAGTCCATATGGATGGTGACTCACCTCTTTTGAAGGCCCCTTGTTCCACTCTTTAGGCATTTGGTGTCCTTTCTCCTTCCCTTTTCGTACTCCACATTGGCCTCCAGGCTTGACTAAATCTTCTCCCAGTCTTTGTCTTCCCAGGCTGATGTTTTAGTTCCTCCTTGCAGAGCAGGCTAATGTCTGTGCAATTCTTTGGGTACAGAGCTTAGCCCAGTGCCCCATACAATTACGGTACGAATTAAGGTTCTGTCAGGAAGAAAATTCATCAGCTGATCGGTATTTCCAGTGCTGTGGAAGCTCATTGGGAACTAAGTAGTTTTGATATAGATGAAAGTCTTGGCTTTTGCATCAGAGGATCTGGGTTCCAATCCTACTCTGCACTACTTCTTACCTTGGTGACCTTGGATGAGACCCTTAACCTCTCTGGATCTCAGTTTCCTCATGTGTAAAATGGGAGGTCAAATTAGATGGTCTCTATGCTCCCCGTGGACTGGATCCCAGGTGGTTCTGACACCATAACAAAGGTAGAGTTCGATGGGGAATGACTTCCTTCAGACTTCCCTGGGATCTTGGAAAGCTGCTGTGTACTCTTTGTCATTGAACTGCCTGGGTCTTCAAAGAGCCATCATCAGTTACTGCCCCAGGTTTGGGAGGAGCTGCTCACGAACCCTCCACCATTACAGCTCCCCTTTTGGGGTGGACGTTTGTGAGATCATCAATAATCATAATGTCACCATAAAAGCTAATGGAGTCGTGCTTAAGGAAAATCGTTCAGTAAGGGTTTATGAATTTTGTGGTCATTAACACGCAGCCATGATTAGAGATCAGTTCATGGACCACAGGATTTTCGGAATATGACATAATATATTTTTCAGCCAATGAAACTCTCAGAGATGAAGGAAGCCCTCCAGAGGTCATCAAGGTAAGAACGAAAAGGAACGGGGAGCTCTTTGCTAGCTATGAGTTTATGTGAAGTGCTCACTACCCTATCACAGAATCTCTGAGCTAGAAGGGACCTCTGAGGTCATCCAGTTCAAACTGCATCTGACCAAGAATCTCCCTCCAACATCCCCAGCCTCTTCTTAGAGGCCCCAGGAATCTTTCTGGAGGAGTTTGCTCACATTTGACCTGGTCTTTCTTTGTTTTGCTGAGGGACTGAGAAAGACATTCCTTTTTCTCTCCCAAAGCAGTCAGGTTAGAAGGCAATAGTCTGGAACTCATGATGTTTTCCCAAACACTCCCCTTCTTCAAATGTCCCCATTTCTGCTGAGGGTATCATTAATCCATAACTCTGAAGTCTTCCTCAACTCTTCCCTTTCTCTCTCCTTCTTCATATTCTATTAGTTGCCACATCTTTTCAGTTACGCCTCCCCAGTGTCTCTTGCATCAGTCCCCCTTTCTCTACTCACACAGCCACTGCCCTGGGTCCAGATATTATAACTTCTCACCCAAACTATTTCAACAGCCTCCTAATGAGTCTTCTTGCCTCCAGTCTCTCCTCTTGCTACTCTATCCTCCAAATAGCTGCCAAAGTGATATTGTTGTCTGTTTAGCTGTCCATGCATCCATCCATCTATATTTATCTATTTATCCAGCTATCCATCTATTCATCCATCGATGTCTATCCATTCATCTATATCTATTTATCCAGTTATCTATCCATCCATTTATCTCTATCTATCCATCTGTCAGTCTATCTATCTATCTATCTATCTATCTATCTATCTATCTATCTATCTATCTATCTGTCTGTCTGTCTGTCTGTCTGTCTGTCTGTCTGTCTGTCTGTCTGTATGTCTGTCTGTCTGTCTATCCATCCATCTATCTATCTATTCATCTATCTGTCTATTCATCTGTCTATCTATCTATCTATCTATCTATCTATCTATCTATCTATCTATCTATCTACCTATCTACCTATCTACCTATCTACCTATCTATCTATCTATTCATTAGCTCCCTATTGCTTCTGGGATAAAACACAAATTCCTGAGCCTGTCATTTAATGGCCTCCAAAATCTGGCTCACACTTACCCTTAGAATATTCTTACATGTTACTCTCCTTCGCACATTTTGTTTCCTAGTCACACAATTAACTATTCCCTGTAAATAAAGTTTAGTCTCCTTCCTCTTCTTCTTTTCCTCCCTCCTCCTCTTCCTTCCTCTTCTTTCTCCCCTCCTTCCTACCTTTTCAGTTGTTATCCCTCCTGCCTGCAGTGCCCTCTCTCCACTTCATAGAATCTCTGACTTTCTTCAAGGTACAGCTCAGGTGCCACCTTCTGTATGACTCCCCCCCACCCAGTCCCAGATATCATTTTTTTCTGCAGACATATTATTTCTCCTTCTCCGTGATCTCTCCAAGAGAAGACAGCTCCCTTGGGTCACCAACTCTTGGCCTAAAGGGTCTGGTCTAAAGTCAGTCCTTGATAAATGTAGGTTGAATTGCATTGCATTGAATTGGAGTCTCTGAACCAAGGGAAAGGAAATGTGCCATGGATACTGAAGATGGCGCCTAATCTCCCACCCCACCTCAATACTGAGAGCCCATTAGAGGATTAAGGGCAGCAGACTCACTGCCTTCTTCATTCTGTTTGCTCGATGACGACATGAGCTTACATTTGCTGAGCACACCCCAATCCCTGGGATAGCAGCAAAGGCAGCCAGCCACACCAGGGGCCCAAGAGAGCTGGCCACGGACACTCTACAAAGCAGACACCCCACATCAAGGGTCACAAGACCTGACTGCAGACATTTAGGACTTCTCCAGGCCCAGACTGTGTACTTTGCCATGGATTATGCAGTGATTCCAATCGCCTAAATAAGCCTCGCATTTAGGAGCACATTCAGAGGAAATGAGCAGTCAGTGCATCTTTCCAGATGTTGAAACAAATGGTTATCATGTCCTGGCTATTCTGATCCTAAAATTACAGCTGGAAAAGGGCTTCTAACACCTGCTTGGGGCTTGCAGCTCTGGGAGCTGGAGGGACAGATTTCTACTTTCCTGGCCAGTCAGCCTCTCTAGGGCTAAAGGACACCTTGTGGGGGTTCAGAGAAGACTTTCCTTGAGGGAGGGGGTAGAAGGAAGCCCCTCTGAAAATCTGGATCTCAAATTTGAATTGATGGTCATGCTTACCTGGATATGCCATGAAGGTATCTGAAGGTGATGGGGGATGGTTTACACAATGCTCTTTCTGATAGGTTGGCGATTTATTCCTACAAGGGAAAATGACAATTAAGTCTTTTGCTACCAAAGAAGAGCCAAAAGCCCAAGGCTCTAAAGGTTGATAACATTAGAAGTGCAGGAATCTCGGAGACCCTCTGGTTCAATGCCCTCATTTTACAGGTGAGAGAGCTCTCCCTGACCTGAGAGGTCAATGCCTTGCAAGCCAGAGACAGAAGCAGGACTAGCACTGAGATGACACCCAAGTATGTCAACCTTGAGCCCACAATGGCTCTTCTTGGAACCCAGTGGGAAGCCTGGTGCTTCTGTACATAACCAGCTGGAGTCTTCTCCGGAGTGAGCTGATTCCCAGAAAGACTGGCTGGTGAGCACTGGGGAGAAGCAGGTGAATTGGATGAAATCTGTGGAGCATTCTATCTTGGTCTTCAGTAACTTTTCCAGCTTGGTTTGGGGGCCAGGTAGAAAGAACTAGGGCTCAGCTGTGTGTCAGGGACTGTGAGCATTGCCACAAAGGGTGTGTACACACATGGAGGGGCTGAAGATCTACCTTGTGTTATCATCCTTCTGCAGGGAACAGAGCCTGTGGCAAATTAATTTCGAATGGCCCAGTTTAGAGTTTTATCCTTGAGAAAAATATAACTAAGGGAATCCCCTGTGTGTCCCTGCTGCCCCACTCCCACCAAGAATGGCTACTTGAGGGTCGCAAGAACAACAAGGGTTAAAGGTTGCAAGTTGTATATTTTACCTAAACTACTTGAACAGACATGTCTTTGATACTATCCTAATTAATGATTTAGCTAAGAGTTAACACCTCAATTCAATGGCATGAATGTTTGCTAGATATCTACTTACTGGAGAGCCCTACCCATGAACACCATGGAGGATGAAGGTTGTACAAGATATTGGTTTCAATCTTCAGGAGGCTTATACACTCTAGTAACAGTCCCTGCTTGTGGATCCTAGCTGCAGTTGTATCATATATGTATATGATATATACATATATATGCACAGAGAGAGAGAGACAGAGTGAGGGAAGGGGAGAGAGGGGGAGAGAGAGAGGGAGAGAAGAGAGAGAGAGAGAGAAAGAGAGAGAGGGAGAGAGAGAGAGAAAGAGAGAGAGAGAGAGAGAGAAAGAGAGAGAGAGAGAGAGAGAGAGAGAGAGAGAGAGAGAGAGAGAGAGAGAGAGAGAGAGAGAGAGAGATGGACTTCCAGTTAGGAAGAAGACCTGAATTCAAATCTGGTCTCATACATTTACTACCTTTGTGACCTCGGGAAAGTTGCTAAGCCTCTGTCTGCCTCAGTTTCCTCATCTGTAAAATGGAGATATAATAGCACCTACCTTCTGGGGGTTGTGAGGCTCAAATGAGATCATATTTGTAAAGCACTCAGCAAACTTTATTATATATACACATATACATATGGTTTTATGTGCATGTACATACACACATAGACATTAGTTATTTATATACCTCTATGTGTATATGATATAAAATATGACCATTGGATGTCAGATAAAGTATGGTTTATTTGGCTAATGTTAATATGCCCAAGAACTTGAACTTTAACCATACCATAAGCATATACTCATATACAATTAAATGACCTTTCTTTCTGTCCTAAAAATATTTCCCAGATACCAAGAACTGGGTCCCTAGGCACCCCCATCGCTCTTTGAATGCACAAATCAGCAGGTCTCCAGGCACTTGGTCGGACAGCCTGCCCAGAGGGTGGTCGCAGTTGGGAAGGAGAGAGCCGTTTGGGATCCCTGTTTGAGAAGATGGAGATAAAGTTTCGGAGGGCAAAATATGTTTGGAGGCGGGTGATTGGTTCTTGGGGCGGGGGGAAGCTTCTGAATAAGAAGAATGGAAGATAAAAAAAATTAGGAACTATTCAGAAAAGAGCTGATGCTACGGAATCCAGCTTTAAAGGAAGGAGTACGGTTTCTTCTTTAGCAATGAATAAACCCAGAGCAGGCTGGAAGAGAGCGGGAGCCAAGCTGAGCAGCATGCAGACGCAGGCTGCATCAGGGCCACGGGAGAACCCCCACCCCCTTCACCCAATTATTTTTCTTTCTTCCCAATGCCTCGATGCGTCGCGGCAGGGGTAGGGGTGTGCTGGGTGAGGCTCGGGGTTGGAGTGTCACATTTTATCTTCAGGGCCCCCCTTTCAGAGACACTGAGATGTTTAAGTCTTCCTGTGCCCTCCTCAGATCTCAGATATGGCACACTCATTCGTCCCCGATGTGCCGCTATCTCCCAGACACAAAGCTTGGGCAAGGTACTTGAACCGCGTAATCACTTGTAGGGCTAAGTCCTGACAAGAAGAGCTTGGGATGTCATCACTTAAGAGTTCTAAGTATGGGCTGCGGGAAGGAAGGTTATTTTTCCCCCCTCTTTCTCTTTTAAATAAAAAAATGGATTTCATCAATAGAACCACTGAACGTAAAAAAGGGAGATCAGCCTTTTCACGGATTCACGCAGGAAGAGGGCCAATCCATTCTGTCACCGCCTAGGACTTGTTGCATTCTTCCCACACCCCCACCCCAGGAGATGACTGGACCACCATCCGGATCCAGCATCTACACCATGGAGGGGGCGCTTGAGAAGGGGTGCGACATCGGGTCATGTGAGATACTTGGCCAATGAGGAGATGCTTTCTGGGGACCAGATGCTACTCCAATTATCTGGATGGGTCTACACTGCAATCATTGCCTTTGCTTTTCTACTGGCTTTATCTCTTAGTGAACATCCTGGGTAACTATGGCAACCAACTCGGCCTCACTGAGATACAACTTGAATAGTCTGTTTTTTAAAAAAATTAACATTTCATTGTTGCCTTTTGTTTTTATACCATAATTATTTCCCCCTAAACTCCACTGCCAACCATCACTTTAAAAGCCCTTTTTTGCCATAAAGAAAACATTTAAGGAAATCCATTTGACAGAGCAACCCATATATCACATTCCACATCCATGGTTCCCCACCTCCATATTGAAAAGGAAGGTGTGTTTCGTGAGTAATCTCTCCTTATTGTAAGGACAGATCTCTGCACAGTTTTCTATTGGGGAATAGAGAAACACAATGTAGTTGTTACTTCAAGTGGCTTATAAATTCCAGATAGCAATACCACTAGGCAAATTTATTGGCAATTGTGAAGGTCCACCCTGCCCAACCCCTTGCAGGTAGGTGGCACAGTAGATAGAGGGCCAACCCTAGAGTCAGGAGGACCTGAGTTCAAACCCAATCTCAGAGACTTACTGGCTGTGTGATCTTGGGCAAGTCACTTAACCCTGTTTGCCTCATTGGTTACATGAGCTGGACAAGGAAATGGCAAACCACTCCAGTATCTTTGCCAAGAAAACCCTAAATGGGGTTACAGAGTCAGACACAATTGAAACAACTCAACAAAAACAATGAAGACTCCAACTTGAAATGGCTCCACACCCTCCACCTGAAACCAGTCTTCATTTTGAATCATTTGTCTGGGGAGATGCTGGGAAATCTCCGGGACCCCAGAGATATTTGTTAATCTATGGAATTTTCATAGGACCCTGCCACATTCCAGAATGATTCTGCTCCTATCTGCATTCAGGTTCTCACTGCTGTTGCTTCCCACATCATTGGATGAATACAATTCCAGCCTATAACAAACACAGAAAACCAGGGGTACAGAGGGAGGCCTTTCTAAGGACCTGGGAACAATTTCTTTCAAAATTAGCCCAGGCCCTGCACCTTTATCAGAATTCTGTAGCCAAACTCTTGGTTTAGAGTTTTGGTGACAAAAAATTAAAGACAAAAGATTTAAAAATTGCCTCATTTTGAATTGGGGGGGGGGGGGGGGGAAAGACCTCTATTGGATCCCAGGAGTCAAGTCAAAGATTCTGAAATATGGGCTAGGAGGGTAAGATAAATAATTTAGCACTAAGAATAACTAAAGCCTGTCACTCTTCCAACTTGAAGGGAAATAGTAGGGCTTACCAGCATCCTAAGAGTTTTTACAGAATCCCAAGGGCTTTGAGAAAATAAACGCAGAGTGAGAAAAGCGCTTAAAAGTCTTGTGTGTAAGTAGATTTTAAAGGCACTGATTAGAATGGAAACAATAGGAGCTATGGATTCTATTAGCTCAACATCAGGCTACCCTTTTGGTGTCTCATGGCATCAGAATTTTATGGTCTTTCCAACAGCTGGATCTGCTTTTCAGAAATGGTTCTTTCAAGGCGCCAGTCCGAGGCTTGGGAGGAAATGAAAGCCGTGGATCCTGGACTCCCTTGTGGGAACCATGTGAGCTGGAGAGGGGTGGAGTGATAGAAAGAGAGGAGGAGTTCCTTAAAATATGGCCTTATATTCTCTCCTAACCTCTCTCCTTAGAGGTAGAAATTTTCTACCTTTACTCCAGCTCCCTTTTCACCCTGGCGATGCCTCTGCCCCAGAGCCTCCTCCTCTGTTTGGTGAGTTCTTACCCAGAACATCTATTTGGAGAAGTACCTGGGTCAGTCATGTTCTCTGCCATTGGCTTTCTTTTTGCTTTGATTAATATTCCCAGGATTTAGCCCAGTGCGTGGCACATGGCAAGAGCTTAATAAATGCTCTATCTGCTTGTCTATCTATCCATCATTTATTTCTCTATTTATTCATCTATCTACCTACCCATCTGTGTATCTATCATGTATCTATCCATCTGTCTATCCACCATCTATCTACCCACCCATCTGTGTGTATGTGTGACTATCTACCCACTTATCTGTGAGTCTGTGTGTTTATCATCTATCTACCCACCCATCTGTGTGTCTGTGTCACTCTCTCTCTCTCCACTCATCTGTGAGTTGTGTGTCTACCATTTATCTATCTATCTATCAATCCATCATCTATCTTTCCTCTATCTAGACATCTATCTATCCTGGCTATTCACCTAGACTCAGATTCTACAGGTCTAGAGCCATGGCTCCAGCATTAACATTTTTAGAACTGTGTGTATTGGTGCTGCAATCACTTTCAAAAGGGATATAGACCCATATGGTAGGTGAAAATGCCCTTTGAGCTAATCAGGAAAGACCTCACATTGGAAGTGGTGCCTAAACTCTGATTTGAAGGAAACTAGGGATTCCCAAAGTGGAGGAGAGGAGAGAGAACATTCAGGCAAAGGAGATAGCCAATGCAGAATGCATAGATGGGAAATGGGATGCCATGAAGCTGGTAGACTAATTTGATTGGAACAGGCTGGGTCCTAGCCCAATCCTGTGCACACTTCTTGGTGTGTGCTAGATGTTCAATGCCACATCTCCACACTAAAAGGGATTGGAGGGTTCAACTTGTCCAATACATAAAGAGGAATCTTCTTTACAATAGATTCAACAAGTAGTCTTTGACTGCCTATTTTAAAGACTTCAAGTGAGAGACTCACAAACACAAGCAATTCCAGTGAGGAAGAAAAGGAGGAGGGGAGGCTGTTTGAGCTGTGGAAAGAGAACAGTGTCCATATCCAGGGAATACATCGATCACTGCTGTTTTAAATAATGCATGTACAGAAGATGAAAACAAGGGCGGGTAAGAGAGGGAAGAGACTAACAGTGGTCTGGTGTCCTACAAGCAAAGTGTGAGAACAAGCCAGCGGCTGCTGAAAGAAGACAATCAAAAAACTTGGGGGCAAGGAGATGATGCAAGATAGAAAAGGTCCATTCCTCAGGGTGGAAGGGATGATGAAGGGGGTGAGGGTGGAGGTCACAATCCAGAGCCAAAAAGATCCCTAAGAACCTGAGGCTTAATCAAAGACGATGAAATGTAATGGAAGTAAGTATAGGGAGAAAACTGACGGACAGTTCTTTTCCTTCCCCTCCCAAGAAGGAGGAACTCTGGGCTGGGAAGGTCCCAACAATAACGGTTAGCAGGGAATGAAAACTGAAGTTAAGTGAAGATATGGTCAGAGAGCACCATGTTGCTCTCAGTGATTTCAAGTCCTCATGAATGGAAAACTATATGTCAGGAGACTGAATGAACTGGTGGATCTTATGACTTGAGTAGCTATCAATGGGCTTAGGACAACTGTGGCTGATGGGAGAGATGCCCCAAGACTGGAGCCAAAAAAGAAAAGAGTCTGGAACCCTCACACGATGGGCTTGTGATCACTTACTACTAAAGGTGTTGTTTGTGAAGAAATTTTAGAAGAAAGAAGTGACCACTAAAAATCAGCATGGCTTTTTCAAGAAAATATTAATTTTATTTCCTTTTATGATGTTACTAGATTGATAAGACATTTACCATGTGGAATGTCTTTCTACTGAGGCAGGTAGTCTTAGGGAATTGTGTGGGGGAGAGAGGTCGAGACACTTGTCCGGGTCACATAGCTATACCACACTGCTTTAGCTACTATAGATAGAAGATTTAGCTAGAATTCAGCAAATCAATGTCATGGTGTTTTAGAGTTTCATGATGGGTAGGCATACCTGGATGGATCACATTCTGCATTTCTAGAAAGAATACCCACATGACTGAAATCAGAAATCCATTTGAGCATAATGTAAATGTGAGTTTGGGGACTGCAAATCTCATCATGAGCCAGAAGCACCTCTTTGGGACTCAGCTTCTTTCTTTATAAAATGAGGGGATTCAAATAAGTGGTCTCTGAAGATCCTTAAAGTCCTGACAGCACAGAGCTCTAAATAGACAGATAGAAAGCAGAAGACAAGTGGGAGGGAGGGACTGGAACTAGGGAAACTGGAGAGTGGGATGTGAGAGCTGAAGGAAAGGATGGAGGTGATGGTGATGAAGATGGACACTGGGAGGAAGAAAAAAGATAAATTTCTGTTAGCGACTGAGGGGGAAAAGGAGAGGGGACTGTGTCCTAGAGGTTGCAGGAGGAGAGTGTGTTTTTCATTACCTGGGACTATTCCTGAGTATCAGGTTATCACCTTAGGGCTAGTGGTAGACATTTTGGAGGTGGAGAGATTGGCCCAGAAGCAGCAGTAGATGGAGTGGGGAAGGAGAGCTCTCTGGGTTGTATGTTGGAGTAAAAACAAGGGTGCGAGAGAATGGTCCGGGGACTGGTCGGTGAGTTCTAGGTTGATGCAGATTTTGATGATGAACATGGGATGAAAGAGGAGTGGATGTATCTTGGGGCAAGGGTTGAGCTAGGGAAGACTGGCTGTGCCCTAAGACCTGGTTTTAAAGAAATCATTATACTGTGGCAGTGGGGTAACTTAGGTTTTAATGCCATCCCCCTACCATTCAGGGATAGTCCTACAGACGGGAGATGTAAGATCAGAGCCTGTGGTGTCTGAGCTGTACCTAGCTCTGTGTTGGGAAGAGATTGGCAAAGAATCACAAGTCCTTAAGAGGCAGAGATAGTGGGCACTGGGAGGTCATCTAGTTCAACTGCCTCATTTTATAGATGAGGAAACTGAGGGCTGAGGAGGTTAAGTCACCTGTCCAAGGTCACATAGGTAGTAAACATCAGAAGTGGGATTTGAACCCAGGGCCTCTGACTCCATATACAGTGAGTGCTTATTCTTTTGAATCACACTAGCTAGCAGTGATCTGGATAGGGCATGAAGCATTCATGGCAGTGATGACACAATAGATTTGGAAAGAGAAATTGTGGGTTCAAATCTCAGGTCTGACCTTTATGACCTATGTGACCTTGAGCAAGTTCCCTCTGCTCTCTGGGCCTTATTCATAAACTGAGGAGCACTTTTCACGTCTGAGACCCATGCAATGGTCTGGAGGGCAGAGGAAAAGAGGATGGTCCAAGGGATTCTGGGTAAGAAAGTCAAAGCAGCCAGGGTGTCTGGGGCTGCTCCAGAGAAAACCACATGTGCCTGAACTTCAGGGCTCTTCCTGGAGTCTGTCCAGATAGGACTTTGCTCTTTTTGAGGACTGGAGCTAGAAGAGACCAGCTGGACCAAGGGTGAAGCAAGATGGTGCTCAGATGATGAGAAGCCAGCCCTCTAGGCTACATTGGACAGGGCTAGATTGCCCTTCTATGCCTGACTGATGTAGACCTATTTCCTGAAACTACTTACACTGTAGTGTGTAGCATTAGAGAAACTTAGCATTACAGTTGATTTAACCAATGTTTCTTAAGCACCTATTATGCTCAGGGCATGGGTACAGATGAAAAACAGCGTAGGTCCTACCTTCAAAGGGTTTCTATTGTAATGGGTTTGGAAGAGTGTAGGTAAGGACCTTGATATGGGCAAAGGAGAAATCCATATGTACTTATGATACAAAGTGGACTGTAATTACAAAGGAGAGACCCTTGGTAGAATGCTATGGGGTAGCACCCAGTGGAGGCAGAGGAGAATAGGAAGAAAGTAGCACCTCGACTGGGTCCTGAAGACACATAAGGATTTCAGTAGGGAGAGATAATGCCTGACATTTCTATAGCACTTTAAAGTTTGTAAAATATTTTATGTGATAATCTTATATGATCCGCACAATGACACTGTAAAGCAGGTGTTGTATTCCACTTTCCAGGTGAGGAAATAGGGAGAGGGAGGTTGAGGGAGGTTTGCCCTGGGTCACACGGTTGACGTCTGAGGAGGGATCCAAATGGAAATGTTCCTTACTCCAAGGCTAGTGTTTTGTCCATGATGACCCCAACTGGGGTGTGAGAAGAGATCCTAATCACCTAACCTTTCAACTGGATTGGAGGCTCCAAAAGGCTTGTGGGATGTGGATGTTTCCTAGTGGAAGAAAGGGGAACCCAGAAAATGTGACCAGTGATCAATGCCACTTGTGTTTGGGGGATCCCTGGAGTGGCTTTTAATGATAGGCTTTTGCCAACAAAGCCCAGCTCCATAGTGAATTCCATATTTCCTGTCTTTGCATGTTTAAAAGCAAAAAATACATGTCAGAATGAGAGAGACTTCAGATTGCCAGAATGGTCTCCATTCTGTGGCAGATATGAAAGACAGGACAAGATTCCAGGCTTTTGAGGGACCTCAGAAGCTGTCCAGTCCAGGTTATAGCTCTCTCTACAATATCCCCACCAAGTGGTCATCTAGCCTTTGATGTAATATCTCAGCAGTCCAGGATGCCTGCTCCCAAGGAGTCCATCTCCCCTCCCCACACTGGGGTTGCTCCAACTGGTAGAAAGTTTTGATTTACGTTGAACTAAAAATTCTCCCTTCACAACATTCACTCATTCATTGCTCCTATATTTTCCCTCTAGAACCACACAGAACAAACCTAATTCTTCCTCCACTCTAGTGTCTTTGCCAAGAAAACCCTAAATGGGGTCACAAAGAGTCAGCCACGACTGAAATGAATGAACAACAACAAATTCCTTCTCCACATAGACCACAATCATGCTTGCCCCCAAGCCTTCCCTTTGCCTGGCCTTCAATGGCTTTCAGATGCCATGGCATCCAGAAAGGACCCACCCTGCTCATTTTCCCCAGGTGTTCTCCAGTTTGTCAATATCCTTCCTAAAACTGAGCCCCAGAAGGGCACGCGAAGCTTCAGAAGCAGGATGATCAGGGCAGAATATAGGGAGACTACATCTCCTTTCAGGACACCATGCCTATTCATGCAACTTCAAGACATATGTGTTTTTGGTTGTTGCATCACAAGGCAGACTTACTATGCGCTCAGAGTCCACTATCCCAACCTCCACAGGAACTATTGTTTAATCGCCCCATGCCTGTCTTATAGTTGCATAGTTCAGCTTTTTAAAAATCCTACTGAGGGACTTTAATTGTATTGCTTTTAAATTTGATTCTAATTTTATCAGACCTTGGTTGTGGTCTGTCAAGGTCTATTCTGGCTTTGAGGTCCAGTGCGTTATTGATACATCCCAACTGAACATCATTTGCAACTTTGATAAACACACTATGTCTCAATCCAGGTCACTGATCACAATTCCTGAGACTCTCCCCTCAAACCTACCTTCTGGATTGACAGGACTGTGAGTTTTTCCATCTAAGCATTCTGAATACATCCAAGTATTCTGCCATTTTTAACCCCTCTCTCTGTATCTTGAATGAGTCAGGTGAGAAACTTCATTAAATGCCTTTCTAAATTCCAAGGATACAGTTTTCTACAACATCCCTTCTCATCTTCTAGTGTGGAAGCCCAGTTACAACGAGGTCAGTCTAGTGTGAGTCCATGCAGGTATTTGGTGTGGAGAGCTTTCTTTTTTAGATGCCCCCCAAACCATCTCTTGGATAACACATCTAGAATTTTGTAAGGAACCAAAGTAAAGGATAATAGAGTAGCCATAGACTAAGAACATCCAAGTTTAAGTCTTTGTTCTGACATTTATTAGTTGTATGAACTTGGGTAAGACATTTAACCTCAACATGCCTCAGTTTCTTCATCTGTAAAATATTTGAATAGTCTACCTCAAGGAGACTGAGTTCTAGAAGTCTAGCCATGCCACTGGCTACTGCCCTCTCTTCAGTCATGTATTCTCCTCTTCAGGATCTCCTTCCCTTCTCTGCTCCTTCTTCTTCTTAGTTGCCTTCTCTGGAATCCAGGTCATCCTTGGCATGTGCTCTTGAGATAAACAGCCTCTAAGAGGGAGCTAGGCAGATGGAGCACTGGGACTGGAGTCAGGCAGACTTGAGTTCAAATCCTACCCCAGGTACCTACTAGTTATGTGACCCTGGGCAAGTCACTTAACCTCTCTCTGCCTCAGTTTCCTCATCTGTAAAATGGAGATAACAGCACCTTCCTCGCAGGGTTATTGTGAAGATAAAAAGATAGAATACTTGTACAAAGTGTTTGGCACAGTACCTGGCACATTGTAGGAGCTATAAAAATGCTTATTTCCTTCCCCTCTTCTTCCCTGAGAATTCAATTCTACTGTCTGTGAACCATCTCTCTCTCTCAGCTGATGTCCCTGAGCTTGGATTCTCCAGTCATTAGCTAGATCCACCTATTCCCTTTTAAAGGCCAAATCCAAGAGAGTAATTAATGATAATAATAGCTCATATTTGTTATTGTTGATCCTTTGTTTTCAAAGACCAGTGATATCAGCACAATGACATCATGGGGTGATGTCTTGACTCGTGCATGAATTGGATTGAGGTGAGGCAGGGTTGCACAAAGTCCTTAGCCTAACTCTCTCTTCCTGAGTCATCAAAGCCCAGTGGTGAGACAAAAGAAATGATGACTGGCTATGGTCCAGGATGCAGTGGACGACCTTGGCATCCTCTAAGCACTCCACAGCGTCTGCGTCAGCTGTCTCCATGGCTGTTGGAACAAACTGTTCTCCTCCGTTGGGGGAAGTCTTCACATGCTGGGGGTAGATATCCTTCTAACTCACTGATAGGGTTGAATCCTGTCAGTTATTTTCCACCTGATTTAGCTCATCTGCCAAGACGTGTGTGTGGCCACCACACATGTTACAGTTTCTTGGAGTCACAGGTGAGATTTGGGTGCCAGGTGGACACCAAAGGCTGATGAGCAGCCCTGAAAAGCACTCGGTGAGCCCTTCGACTAGAGATGCTAATCTTCCCTGAACACCCACCACACCCCTATAACTCACTTTTATATAGCACTTTGATTTGATTCTCCTAACAACCCTGTGAGATATCTGCTACAGGTGTGGTTATCCCCACTTTACAGAGGATGAAACTGAGGCCAAAGGGAAGTTAAGTAATGAGCTCAGGGTACATAAAAAGTGGCAGTGATTCAAGGTAGTAGGTGATGTTATCCACAAGGGATAATAATGAGACACTAAACCATCCACAGGAATAGTTTTAGCTAAATGGTGAGGGCAAAAGCCGGTGTGCAAGGTTAAAAAATGAGGGAGGAGGGCGGGGTTGAGAGATATGTCTTGATATCTGTCAGGAGGGGTTATCCTTAGTTAGGAATAGGGTTAGGTCCTCCTCCAAGAAAAGTGAGAAGGGGATGGGTGAAAATAAGGAAACCAAAGATACTTAGGGTAATTCTCTAACTGCCTTTGACTGACTTTCTCTACTTTCAACCTGCTTGTTCCTCAGTGTCATAGAAAGACTCAGAATCCCATGAAGCTAAGACACTGGGACAAATTGTAAGCTCTTCCTTCTCATCTCCTGCATGAAGTAAGCCACCGATCAGTAATGTATCTCCAGGAGTGTCCCACCTGCACACACGTTCATGAAAAGGTCTTTATTTTAGACTCAACCTTACCTGTTATGAGAAACCTACGCATGGTACCAAGGGAGTCTGTTTAATTTCAAATAGACAGATGTGTTATGGGAAGAAATAACCCTTGTTAACATCCTTCCTTCAAACGCACATAGAACTGAACCCTTCCACTGATAATTGGAATTAATGCTTTCTAGAATTTGGAGGTAAGGCCATCTTAGATAGAAATTACCTGCCAAGGAAAATACATTCTGGCCAAATGTTTTTCTATAATACTGTTCTAAAGGGAATGCCAGCTTTATAGCATAAAAATAACTTGCCTGGTAAAGATGATTTGAATGATGCTTATGAATAATTTTATGTAAATTTATGTAATTTTAAATTGAATTTATATGTGCCCCAATTAATTGGGAAAAAGGAATGCAGAACACTGGCATGTTTTTATCTTCCATAATTATTCAAATAGATTTTTTTCCCCAACTAACTTCTTAGAATAAATGACCAATTTCCATTTTTCCCCCTGGAAAATCTGGGTTCATGGAATAGATTTCATCTTGATTTGTTGTGGGAAATAACTTTTAATTGCTCAAGCAATGGATAGGGGCTGTAAAAACAAGTCATCTGAACTGTCTCCTGACCTTAGAACACCTCAGAATAAAACAAAACGAAACACCTCTCTACCTTTTCCTTAAAAACTTCCAGGAAAGTCAACCACTCACATTTAATCCAATAAGTATTGACTGAAGAATTGATGTAATGCTGGTGTTTCCTGGTTCTTAAAGTTGAGAAGTTCTTTATCGTGTCTGATTTAACACTTTTTGCTTCTACTTAAGCCTATTCATGCTGGTCCTCTCATCAGTGGATAACTAACATCAAGGGCTGCTCATCCTCAATCTCTAGCAACATTTGAGAATGACCTTTGATTTTCTCTTTTGCAAGTGAAATACATTCTTCTAGTAACCTCCCTTTGGCTGCCCAGAGTAGGAACTTTCAATCTCAGTCTCCATATATACTGGAATGGTTTGCCATTTTCTCCTCCAGTTCATTTTACAGGTGAGGAAACTGAGGCAAACAGGGTTAAGTGATTTGCTCAGGCTCACACAGCTGGGAAGTATCTAGTGTACATCGGTACATGTAGTATCATAGCAGGAGAGCTTTAAGGGGACTTACAGGTCATTGAGTCCAAATCCTTTATTCTACATGTGAGGAAACTGAATCCTAAAGGGCTAGGGTGACTGACTTCGATGTCCGACGCATCTTCCAGAACAATGTTCTAGGAATAAAGAGGCTAAGGAACCTCACTAATAATGGGGGTGGTGTCTTTTCCATTTTTGTAACCATCTGAGTAAGTCCCTTGAGGTTGGGGATTTGTTTGTCTTTATAACCCAAGTGCTGAACTCAGTGAAATGCCTTACAGACTGAGCCTTCTACTTTTTTCCTCCTTTCTGTTTTTCTTCAATCTTATTGTCTGTCTTGTACTTAAAATATTTTTTGGATGTCTTTTGGCTTCTTTCATATTACTTCCCTAACTCAACTCTTCCTTGAACCTTCCCTTTGTAATAAAAGAAAAACACTTAAAACCAAATGTCCAAACCTCCTCAGCTGACAGTGAATTCCATGCTTTGCACCGGTAGTTCTCTACTGAAAGGAGAGAACAGGGTCTCCCTAGTGGTTTTTTGGTTCTTTCTTTGATGTATATCTTCACCATGGGACAGTGACAGCAATCCACGGTGGGTAATGATGAAAAAGTTTGATTCTGAAGGCAATTCTCTGAATTTGTGAATGGTACAAATGACACTTGGACCATATTCAGGACTGCCGCTGTGATTGTTATTCTGCCTAAAAATACGTGTACCAAAGTAACACTGGTGGGTTGAGGCTGTGGATGTTTGGATCATTTCTGGAAGGGCTGGAGCTGAATTTTAACCTAGGCCTCACCTACCCATCTCCCTCAGGCCTGGCCTAGTTCTAATCTGCCTCTTTTTCTGTCTTACACCAGAGACTGGGGATTTAATTGTCCACATCCTGTTACAAAAGCTATTTTATACCTAGGGTATGGTGGGCCTTGAGTTCCTTTCTCAGGCATTTAAAAAAGTTTATATCAGATGAAAGTTATTAGTATAATTACAACAGCTCAGAGACCCCAGTTAAGAAAATTCCTAACATTCAGGCAGAGGCTTGACTCTGTCTTACAGTTTTGTCTATCTCTAGCTAATCCCTGATCTCTTTATGTTTGAAGTAAAACAAAGAAAAGAAAAGAAAGAAAAAAGGATATAGGAAATGTTTAGGTAAAACAAGTGAGAAGGGTATATTACAGCATCTGTTACTGGACATGCTTGGGGAGGGGGTGTTGGGAAAAGAGAAGACATTTTTGAGGGAACTTCCATTAGTTCTTGAAAAAGTGAACACATGCCACAGCCCCAGTCTGAATTCCTTGTTCCAGGAGGCCTAGTGGTCCATCTTGATTTCTTCTTCTCTGATAGAACTTGGTCTTCCTTCAAGTTGCTGCCTTCCTTCTGCTGATTCCTTCCTGCTTGACTTGCTAAAGCCCTGGGTGGGGCTGGGGATGGTCTCTCCCAACTACTCAGATCTTGTAAGGTCCCTGCTCCAAATTCTGTTCAGTCAGCCTCTCCCAGACTATGTCTAATCCTGTAAAAACTCATGATTGTGACTCAAGTCTACCTTTTGGTTTGGGTTTGAGATAGCACCAAGTCACCTTAAAGGCTGAGAGGAAATACCTGTCCCTCTGAACTCACTGGAAAAGATCCTCATGCTAGAAAAGATTGAAGGCAAAAGGAAAAGGAGTTGGCAGAGGATGAGATGGTTAGAAAGTATCATGGAAGCAATGAACATGAGCTGGTACAGACTTTGGGAGACAGTGGAGGACAGAAGGGCCTGGTGTGCTGTTGTCAGGGTGGGTCATACAGAGTCAGACAAGACTGAACAATTACAAGGACTGAACTCCAAGAGCCAGGATGGCAGCAGGTCCACACACTTCTATTACACTCTTATAAATATTATGGAATGATTCTGATCCCAGCCTAGTGCCCAATGCTGCTCAGCACGTAACAATAGTACAATACCAGCTTTGTACATAGAATGCACTTAATAAATGTTTTGTCGGACTGAACAGGTTCCCCATTGAGAAAATCAAATAGGCTTCATGAGAAAGAGAGAAACAGCAAGACATTAACTATTTTTAAAGCTTCAGCTCAAACTCATGGGCCTCCCACTTAGTTTGCAGGGTTTAGTCCTTTAGAGATCCACTAATTCAACTTTTCCTTCACTCATGTCATTTTCAGATGAGGAAACGGAGTCTTGGAGAAGTTAAATGACAATCGAGGTATCCTAGCTAGAACTCATGTCCCATGACTCCAAATCTAGCATCTTTCCATTGACTACACTGCTTTCTCCATTCTGTGTTACTGGGCCTGGAGAAGATGAGAAGATCCTGATGATTCTTATATTTTCAAGTCAGTCCAATTGAGTGCAATTCCATTAGACAATTATGTGCTTTTTCACTAGGTCTTGTAGCACGGTACAAAGAATTTGTTATGCTCAAAATAAGAAAAACTGAGGCACAAAGTTCTGAGCATGATTAATTTATTAATAAAGCATGAATTTACCAAAAAATGAAATAGTAAAGCTAAGACCCTGGGGTAGAGAATGGCTGCCCCTTTTATAGTTTTAGGTACGTGCAGAAGAGAGACAGGACTTTGTAGGTGGGGAACCAGTTGATTGAAAAAAGGGTGAGATTATAAATGGCAAAAATCAATGTGATTGGTTATAGAGTTGAGGCATGGAGGACAATATAACTGATTAGAAACTGGGAACGAGGGGCTAGAAAGAACCTCATCCTTCCCCTCTTGTGACTAAGAGATGTTCATTGTCTGAGTCTGCCTGCAAAGTTAGAGAGAGTGGACCAGACTTCTATAAGAAATCAGATATCCTCAAAGGATAGCTTGGTGGTGTAAGGATACCAGACCAGACTCCCTGGTGTCCACCTGCCTCCTTCAAAGATAACAGATTTCCATGATGCAACAATAGAACAGTGGTTAGCAGGAGAACTGGATTTCTAAACTTAGCTCATTATAGGTCAGCTGAATTTCTGAACTAAATACAGAGACAAAGAACCATAACTTAGTTACAGGACAATAACAATGAATTGTAAATAGGATCAATAAAAAATCAATCTGATTATTTCAAACTCTGATCTGAGATCAGAGGAGTAAGGCACTGAACCTGGCTCTGCCACTTATTATTTGAATCATATTGGAGAAATCATTTTCTTTTTCTGGGCTGCAGCTTCCCACTCTGTAAAATGAAGGATTCACTTGCCATGGTGGTGTGCATCTGTAATCCCAGCTGCCAAGAAGGCTAATAGTTAATAGTTAGTAGCTAATAGCTAACACTTACATATTGCTTACTCTGTGCCAGGCACTGTATTAAGCATTAAATAATTATTATCTCATTTGATCCTCACAATAACTCTGGGAGGCAAGCACTATCATTATTCCCAGTTTTCAGATGAGGAAATTGATACAAACAAGGGTTAAATGACTTGCCCAGAGTGAATCAGCTAGTAAGCGCCTGTGGTTGGATTTGAACTCAAGTCTTCCTGATTTCTCAACTCCTGGCTGATCTTTTGATTTCTCAGATTCTGAGATACAGGTGAGCTAAGCTGATCACTTATCCTGTATCACTTTAGCGAGTCCCTGGGCCTTCAAGGAGGGTCAGAAATGGAGCCAGCTAAAGCCCTACAGCCAATCAGTAGTGGGACCAAGTCTGTGACTAGCCAGTGTACTTCTGGGCTGGGCTGGAGGACAAAGACAGGGAGGTCCAGCATTAAAACATAAAATAGAGTGAGGTTAGATTTGAACCCTAAGGTCCCTTCAAAGAAACTGATTAAGGATGATCTAATGAACTTTCTGGGAAGAGAAACTTTGTTTGGAATCTTGGTTTGATCATGCCTTTTTTTCCCCTCTAACTTGTGGACATGCCCATTGGCATCTTATTAAGAAGACCAAGGATAACTCTTGATTAAGCTGGTGACTAGGATTGCCTCAGGATGAATTGGTTGGGTTGGAGCCACCTGCAAAATGGTTTCCTCAAAGATAGGTTTCCGTGACTAAGGTTGAGTAACTTGGAACTTGAAGAGAAGAGAGTTTGCTGAGAGATGCTGACTTAGGAAATTGATCTGACAGACCTCTTAAATCAATTTTTGGCTTTTATTTTTCCCATTTCTTTGGGTGTGCAGTGGGTATTTGGGGAAGGGGAAGGGGGGTCTCTCCACTCTCCTCCTCTGGCCCCATCTCCATCCAGGAATTGCCAGCAGATGACTTGAGGCAGGAGCACATGGGGGGGGCACCAGAAAGTAGGGTTCCTGCATCCCTTATGCCTTCATGAACAAAGTTCCTGAGTTCTAGAGGCTGTGTAAAAGAGTAGGGAATCTTGATTTTCTAGTGTGATCCTGGAATTTTACCTTCAACTTCAAGTAGAAAAGGGAGATTTTTTTATTGGTGCCAGACTTGGGGGCTGCCTAAAAAGTCACCACAAGTTCAAATGTTTGGTGATCTGGACTTTTAGAGAAAAAGGGGAAATTGCTGATCAGTGTGCATCTTGGAGAAAGAAAGATCACCTATGTGACTCCTGTGAGAAAGAGCCTAACATCAGAAAATCTGTACTTTGGTCCCTATGATCATGATAAGTTATTCAGAGTGTGCAGGTCTGATAAGAAAGGAGTTGCCAATCCAGCAACCTCAGTCTGTTTGTCTTCTGGGGGAGCGCAAATCATAGTATGTTCTTATGATTATGAATGTAACCGTGTAGGACATATAGGGTAAGCTAGGGACAGGTAGGGATTCACCAGAATGTCAGGGCATTGTTCTCTTGAGAGCCCCATTTCAAGGGGAGTCTAAAATACAGGGTGGTTTTGAGTAGAAAGGATCTTAGAATTCTGGTGGAAACTTGGGACTGCTCTGAGATGGAGAATGATGTTAACTGCTTATATGCTATTGTGAGTCCTTTGTGTGGCTTTTTATTTGTTTATGAGTTCCTGTGAGTCCTCTTATGTCTTCTACATTTTCTGTGGAGTGAAATAAAGGCTGTCCTGTTCCCCATATGCCTTGGTTACCTTGAGTGCTTGCATAGCAGTTAGGGACCGCTTTTATTGAAATTTGTGAAAACCTTCACATGAGCTATTCATAAACTATGCTTGAAGGTCTCCTAGAGTAAACTCTGAGTGAGGGCAATGAGACAAAGAGAAACTGATCCTTTTATAATTGACCTTAAGTCATGTGAACTTAGGGCTTTCAGGATTCTTGACTGTTTATAGAGTTCGATCCAATCCCAGATCATTGGAACAACATTCATTCTGGATACACTACACCTTTATTAATGGAAAAATTTGGACTCAAAGAGGTTGTGACTCGCTGTGATCACAAAGTGAATACATTTCAGGGCCAGAATTGGAATCCATGATCTGGGATTGTAGATTCTGGTGCAACCCACTTCCCTTTAGGTCAAATTGTCTTTCATTGGAAAGCCTGACTTTAATGACACTACCCTTATAAATCTCTTCTGGACTGGCTAGGGATGGTGCTTTGCCTCTGCAGTAGGTCAAAAGGAATGATGATGAATCATTGGAATACTGGCTGCTTGTCAAGATTCCTTGGTTTCCAAAATGTTGGTCCCTCCTAAAGGCTTTGGGCAGCTCGTGCCTTTTTTTTTCAGCTGCTCTTAATTTATGTAACAGAGTTCTCCACGGAGAATCAGTAAACGGAGACGTGACGAACATTCCCGGAATGAATGTTGTTCCAATGGTCTGGGATTGGATGTGACTCTATAAACAGCAAATATCTCACACACCCCAACTTTTTCAAGGGAAATGACTTCAAACTGCTCGTTTCCAGGACTCCCTGTTTATTGAGAGTGACAAGCACGCTGTTAGAGCCATGTGATGGGTTAGAATGATTTTCCTCTCTAAGCCAACCCATCATTTAATGCTTATTTTTGCCTGCATTTCCCTTTGAGAATTCCATAGATAAAAACTTCTCCTTTCGTGTTTGCAAGTGCTGAGAGCTTACATAGCAAATGGTAAAATTTAGCACATGTTGGAAAAGCTCTTTGACAATGCTACCAGCTGAAAGCTAGTGCATGTCTCAACACAATACTGACCACAATACAATCAGCCACATTATTACCTTCTCCTTGAAAAAGAGCTTGGTGTGCAGGGGAGCTCACTATGGTGGGTAAAAACCAGAAGGCACCAGTGCTCCCTTCTTGCTCCAATTCTTTAAAAAAGGTCTAGGATTTCATGGCTGTGGGTGCTTTCCCCACTGAGGGCACGTCCCAACCACTCTGCCCACCGCATCTGCAGTACAGTGTTCTGTTCTGAGCACCATATTTGAGGAAGGATATTGAAACGATGGGGAGGATCCTGAGGAAGACAACCAGAATGTCCTCAGATTTGTACCACGTGAGGATTGGTTGAAGAAACGCAGGCAAAAATAAGCATTAAATGATTGGTTGAAGGAAGAGGTGTGTGAGTATGTGTGTGTGTGAGTATATGTATGTATGTGTGTGCATGTATGTTGGAGGTGGAGGCAGGGCATGATAACTGTCATCAGGTTTTTGAAGGGCTATCATGTGGAAGGGAGATTATTCTTATTTTGCTTGGCCTGAGGACTGCTGGGAAGTCACAGGGACTTGATGTCAGGAAAATCTTCCTAATGACTAGAGTTACCCAGAAGTGGTTTGTGCTGCTTTGGGAGATGGTAGGTTCCCTCTCATTGACCAAGAGACTACTTGTCATTGGGATAGTGGAGGAGGTTCTTGAGTTTGGACTAGATGAGGTCCCTTCCAACCTACAAATTCTGTGATTTTGGGATATACTTAAGAAGGTGGTCTCCATTCAGATGCTAGAGCCAAAGTAAATTTACCACCCCAGTGGCCAACTTCCTGTTGATTATTTTCTCTCCACTTAGCCTAGATGGTGCTTGGAAGACAGATATTTTCTTATGACACCTGGTGTGTATTTGAAGCCTTTCCGGCCTCAGTTCAGATGGCCTATCTATCCTTCAAGAACTCAGAAACACCTCCAAGCTAGAATGAGGCAATGGGGGAAGATGGTTAGACAGCAGTTCATCTGAAAAAGATCTGAGGGTGTGGTAGTCTGCAAATTCCATGTGAGTCAAGGGTATGAGGCAGCAGCAGAGACCATAGATACAATCTTGGGCTGGAAGAGAGAGAGAGAGAGAGAGAGAGAGAGAGAGAGAGAGAGAGAGAGAGAGAGAGAGAGAGAGAAAGTGATTTCCAGGGATGAGGAAGTCTGAGTCTTGCTGTCCTCTGTCCTTGTCAGACAACATTTGGGACTCTGTGTTTAGTGCTGGTTATTGTTTTAGGAAGGACCTTGCTAAGTGGAGAATGTCCAGAAGAGGACGACCCAACCAGGATGTCAAAGGGCCTTGATAGATGGATTGGTTGAAGGAACTAGCCCAGAGACTCAAGGGGAACATGATTGCTGCCTTCAACTATTTGATCAAACTTGTTCTACTTGGTACTGGAAGGTCAGAATGGATGAAAATTGTAAAGAGACATAAGGAAAAGTTCCCAACAGAACCATCTACCAATGAATTGAGCTACTTTGGGAAATGGCGGGTCCCTTCCCCCATCTGGAGGTAATTCAAACTGTTGCTGGATGACCACTTGTGACGGATGTTGTGGATGGGGAGTGTTGTTGTTTAGGTTTGGGTTGGACTATCAAGCTTTGAGACCTCTTCCAACTCTGAAGATCTGTAATTTGTTTAAGACTCTAGTGGAAGTACTATGGCACAAGGAATGATTAATTTCTCGTGCCCCGTTTTTGGGTGATAGTGCTAACTGTCCTCTGGTTAACCAAAGAAAGGCTTGTAATGTGTGATTTCTTTAAAAAAAATAACATCAAGGTTAAAAACGACAGTCTCTTGCCTTCTGGGTCTCTGGAATAGCCAAGCTATGGCAATATATAAGTGGAAGAATAGATTTAAACTTATGGCTGCAAGTGAACCTGACCAATATTTCATCATCCAGCAATAAAAGCACTTAATTGGCTGCTATTAGACACTCAATTACTTTCACAATGTTTGTATAGTACATCCCTATAATGCTTTGAATAATATTGCTTTAATTCATCTCACTAATCTATCAGTTCCCTTATGACACTGAGCCCCACTCCGCTTCCCCAAATCTGCATCCTATTAAAACATACATGTTTAAAAGCCCCTTGAGCTTTCCCAAGGGTTCAAATTAAATCATCCCAGGGCATATTTTTATTTGATTTTGTCACGACCTTTCTTCCCAGCATTCTGTCTTGTCATAGGCTAGCTACTGAAATGCTGAGGGTCCATTCACAGCCTGCTGTGCAGGGAATCACCCAGGATGCTTTGGGAAAGTTGAGATTCCAGCCTGTTCAGATCTTGTTTAAATATAGATTGAGTGTGCTCTCAGTTTAGTTCTCCAGAGTGATTAGGTAGAGACCAGAACTTGTCTCTCATACATCTTCCCAGGGTTGCTGCACAATGGGAATAAATAAGAGACTGTTCTATTGAGATATTCTCCAAATTTTAAGCTGTTAAGATCAATCCAATCAAAAGCACACTTCACTTGCACTTTAGAAAATAAAGATAGGAAAGGGAAGTAGACCTGTGATTTCATTGCTATTGAGAGCTCCCAGACAAGAAAACTCTACCAGCGCAGGTTGGCCCCTTCTCAGTCACTTAGAGAGTTGCATATGTATATGTCAGAAAGGAGAAGTGAACCCAGGACTTTATCCATTAGGCCACACAGTCTTTCAGCATACTATCCTGGACCAACACTACAAACAGACAATATGTTTAACCTAAACAAGAGCAAGAATGGGCATTGGATTGCCTCAGGGAAATTGCCACAATCTCTTAATGACATCTCCCTGAGGGAAAAACCCACATTTTCTTCATGCCTAGAAGATTTCAGTAATACTGTTTGGCTATGAGTCCTGGAGTGCTGCTATCTCCAAATAAATGCCCCTAAAGGGCAGTGGAGAGGTGTAGTGAGAATGTGTGTGTGTGTGTGTGTGTGTGTGTGTGTGTGCTGCACATTACAAAGAAAGAATTACACTAGAGGAGAGAAATGAAGTTTGTCATCTAAGAAATGTAAGTGTGCAAAAGTAGACTGCCTGACCAGGAGGCAAGATCAAGGGCTGGATAAACAATGTGCAGACCTCATACTACATTGGTATCCTTGCAACGTCTAGGAAACTCAAGAAACGACTCCTACGTGTTGGGTGGAACTCCTTATGGGAAAATTATCAGAGGACAAAGATAAGGATGGCACAGAAAGGCCAAGGGGTGACTAGCTGCTCTCTGAAGCCTGGAAAAGTCAGCTAGACAGAGACATCAAGTTTATCGTCATATTTACAAAGCATGTTATGTATCATTTCTTCATAATCACCATGTGAGGTCTTTCTGGGTATTATCCCCATTTTGTTGATGAGAAAACCTTGGCTTGGGACATGAAATACCTCTCCCCTTCTCACAGGGCTAGGTCATGTCAGAGGCTAGATTTGAACTCAGGAACTTTTCCCTTTACTCCTCTAGAGTAGCGACTCCTAAGCTTTTTTCTCCGGAATGCTGTGGGTCACAAGGTGATCATCAAAATCTAGAAGGGCACTGAGCATTGCTATTTTGTCCTCATTTAGCTCCAACAAAACTTTGAATGTGACCACAGATGGTAAAGAGCCAACACGCCTACTTACGGATACATTTATGACTATTTTTCAATTGTATGGGTAGGTACATTCAATTTCATTTTAAAGCAATACTGAAACTACCAGGGCTCTTTGTCATCCTGCAACTTGTCCATCTAATCACATAGCTATTAAATGTAGGTATCAAAATTATATTATCCCATTCAACTGGACAAATATTTGTGAAGTGAATTTTTTGTTCAAGACACTATACTAATCAGCCAATAAAAAACAAAACTCTGTTATGTTCTTTAGGCTAACAGTACTTGGGGAAGAGTTCCCTAGCAAATGGGAAGGTCTAGAATCTGACGCCCCCAAGCAGTGTGTGCTCTCCAGGACCTTAGAGCCTCCTTGGGGGTGCGGGAGGATAGGATGAAGCAAACACATCAGTAAGCAGAAAGTCTCACCAAAGCATCAAGGAGATTTGGAAAGTAGATTACAACTGTCAGAAGGAAATATCATTTCAGGTCCTTTTGATCTAGAGAGGGATATACCAAGGGTCAATCTTCCAACTACATCCTTCAGAAACAATTCTGAATATGAAACACATAGAATGGGGAAGATCAGAAGATTGATACTTTCGGGTCATTTACTGTGATCTCATTTGAAGGAGCTAGACATGTTTGACCTACAGGAAACATGGTAGTCAAATATTCTGAGGGACTGCCATGGGGAGGAGGTATTGAATTAATTTTTTTTTTGGCTGCAGAAAACCAACGAACAAAGGGTGCCAATAACAAGGAGGCACCACTTCAGGGAAAACCACCTAAAAATTAAGAGCTGTGGAATGGGCTGCCTTGACAGGCAGTGGATTTCTCCTCTTTGGAGACCCCTGGAGGATAGACAATCTCCTACCTGGCCCATTATAATGAGTGCACAGGTCGGTCTAGATGCCTATTAAGGTCCCTTCTAACTCAAATTCTGTGTTTCTGTAATTCTGTGAAGGCCCCTAATCCTGAAGGGTGGAAGACCTGTCAGCACCTACTCTCAAAGTCTTTGGGTTGGTTATACATTAAGCCAAGCTGAGCTCCCAAGAGTACAATCTGTATTTGACCGTGGGGGGTGTGGGGGAAGGGAGAGAACTATCTCTTCATGTTTCAGAGGAAACTTAATGGGGAAACTGTTCTACCTGAATCATACTTTTCACCCATATACAGTATTAGTCAATGGGGAGTCACTTGGGAACAGTCACAAAGTTAACCTGTTGGCATAAAAGGGTGTCAGGCAATACAGTGTGGACCAAAGGTTGGTCCCCCTTCCTCTTTTCTCCCTCCCCTCACAGTTAAGTAATACTGTTTAATGTTGACTTTCTTTTGAAAGTAGCTGAGCTAAATAAACAGGACTGTGAAAGTAATGGATTTTGATCCTGTGTCATTCAAGAGTTTTGTTGGGAATGAAGGTGGGGGAAGGGTAAGGAGGCTACCAGAACATAAGTCACCCTGGTTTGGAGACAACAACAAATATTGACTATTCATTTTGTGGTTGAGATATGGGGACAATGAATCTGTGAAAAGGTCCAACTAATTCTCATCTATTCATGTCAAGATACATGTCCTACCAGGGTCCCTCAACATGAGAACAGAAATGATGGAAAAAAACCAAACTGATTTCTGAAAAGTCTGACCATCGATCCCTGGTGGCTCCACACAACTGGGACATCTACTGATAGGGACTGTTTATTGGGAGATAGTTAAGGAATTGTCCAGATATTGGTGGGAGTTTTTTTTGTTTTGTTTTGTTTTTTTAGTAGAAAGCAGATGGTTCCTTCTAACCCCGGTCAGTGTTTCTGCTGATCTCTCTCCAAGACCTATCTTGGCAGTGATGACACCAGCGATGTCACATGGACACTAGCTAAAATCCATGGTACCTCTCAAGAACTCCTTCTCTGAAGATTTCAAGCAGCAACTCTCTGATAGGGGCATATGACCCACAGGCGTATGTACCACACAAAATTTATAGGTCAAGAACAAATCTGAAGGATAAAGTAATTCTCCAAGCTTTAAAAATTTAGTGAGTAGAGGAGGAGGGTGGAGAATGTGCCACCGAATAAAAACCCAGTCCAAATACAAATTGGAAAAATACTTTCAATGCTTCTTACACAGAAATGTGTGGCAGAGAAGGAAACATAGCTAGGATTTCAAAATTGTGTTAGCATTAGGAGTTAACCAAAGGCAGTTTGGAAGTCCCCACTGAATGAGAAAGATCCTGAAATAAGAATTTTCAGCTAATTGCTAAAGCCCGATTGGCCCAGATTTCTGACCATGTTGCAAACCATTATCACCTCCTTAGGACCCTGAGAAATACGACCTGCAAAGTTTTTGATTTCTCTCTCAGAGTGACTGACAACCCAAATGAAATAAACATATATTAAAAGAGACGTTCCACTCAAAACTGCTCATTTGTTCTCTCCAAAATGCTTCTCTTGAGCTAATTGGTGCTCCAATCAAAAATCACAAATGAACAGAAAGGGCACACTCTGACTGGATAAAATAATTCCTCTGCCTGATTTATTTCTGAGCTGCACAGGCTCATGCACTCCAGACCTCACAGCATAGGATGCAGAAAGGCGGGGCTGCTTTTTGGCCACTAGAACCACCAAGGAGACTGGCCAGGTCACCTTTATGTATTTTATACAAATGGTCCCAGTGAAATCTCAGCACTTAGGATCTGAGGTGTGTCTCCTAAGGATTTATAGAAACCAGAATAATTGATGGCATGAGCATATTCCAGAGGGGAGCACAAGTGTTGATGACAATTTTGCTAATATTATCCAGGTCACAGATATCAGGGACTAGGTAGTCCTTAGCTGCCTGGGGCGACTATGTAATGGAATGCCTAATGAGCTCTTGCTACTGGCTCTGGTTATAAAAACCACTGCCAGAGTAATCAACAAAACCAGGCCGAGGATTGTGGGCTTTTGTGGTTGAATCTTCCTGGGAACTATGGTGGGCGCGCTGTTGGAATTCTGGGTAAACCTCGGCTTCTTAGTTTTGAAGTCCCCTTTGGAGTGAAAAATCCTGACATTGTTTGGGAGGTGGAGGGGTATATCCACTTTTTAAATTTGAAAAAAGGGGGTTGTGCTTCATTCCAAAAAATCTTGTGGTGGCACTAATAGAGTGGACTTGAGATGGATTTTTCTTCTCTCCAGAATACCAAGTTTCCTCCTGAGCATTCTGATAAGCTACAAGTCCAAGCTTGACAAGATTACCCTTCTAGGGTGTCTTCAATGAAAGTAGGAGGGTTCTTGTCTGGACAAATGGCAAAGCAGTGTTCCCTCCCCAGCTTCATACAAGGGAAGATAGAAAGAAGGGGGTTCATTAAGGGTTAAGTGTGGCTCTCTCTCTCTCTCTTTCTCTCTCTCTGTCTCTCTCCTTCCTTCTTCCTCTTTGTTCTGCATTCAGAACCCCTCCATATGCCGTGCTCCATTTATTATTTCTACACCGCGTCAGGAGGGAAATATTCACGCTGAGCCACAGGGATTAAAGACTGACGCTCCAGAGAAGTCGGAGCCCATCCGTCATATCCAGCTGTTTTCAATTCCAGTCCTTCACACCTGCCTTTATTTATTATTCCTTGCTTAGACAAGACAGAGCTCATTTTTCAATCTTTAAAACTTTTCTTAAGAGCTAAAAAAATCAATCAATTTCTTCCTCTTTCTATTTTTCTATGAAAGCCCACCAAGAAAAGAGTAAACTTGAGGACTGACAGGGGGGTAGGGTGGGGGGTGGGGGGGAGGGGGGGATAGCTCTTATCTGAGAGGAAGTCACGCAAGCAGGAAAGCTTGGACAGCTGGCTCCCCAAAGCATGCTGGGGCCTGAGGACAGGCTCTTGGTGGAATAGAAGGTAGACCCCTAGGTATATATATATAAAAGTTTTATCTAATTAAAAACATTAAAAACAATTTTTATGTCTTTCTTCTTAAAGGATGGAAGCTCAAGGTGGTTTGAGGGAGGGTTGTTATAACTACAGGTATCTAAGGATCTCTTCCAACTAAGTATCTACCTCCACGAAGTTTAGAGCCATTAATTCATTCAGTTTCACAATTTCCCTTTAAGTCATAGAATTTCCATTTTACCACAGCACTAACTTGCCTCTAGTCATACAAGTTAGGAGGTGATCAGAGAAGGGCAGAGAACCTTGGGAACATCTCTTACTTCTCAGGGCTTCAGATACTCTCCTTGTGTCAAATGAGGAGGATGCACAAGGTGATGACCTCTAAGGTGCATTCTATCTCTGAATCTAGAACCTCAAGGCCACAGCTTTGAGCCTAAACAAGAGTGACACCTCCCACCTCCAACCTCCAGTTGTTCATTCAGCAACAGAGATTCTAGTTTTTCCTCTTTTTGTATGAGGAAACATTTTTTTTCCTATTTGAACCTGATTTAGTCATTGTTCTAGGGGTTTTTAAATTAAACAATCAAAATGATCAATAATTCCAAGATAGCTTAATGGGTGATAAAGTAAATTCCTCATTCCCTGGGTTTTAGGTAGCCACTAGGAGAGAAACCAATGAAGCCAGAACCAATGAAGCAGAAATGATTCACACCACAGTGCTCCTGGGGCTTTGCCCACATGCACAGCCACCCACAGCACATTTTCTCTGCCCACGGGGCTGGGCTGGTATTCCATGAGCCCAGCTGGTGCTAATGAGGTAAATAGATCTATGGCAATCTCTCCATGGACCGATTAGTTTCATCTTTTAGCCCAATCAACCAAATAACACATATTTATTAAAGTGTCTGTTGGGTTCCAAGCACTCTGATAGAGGGTGGGGATACAAAGACAAAAATGAGATGGCCCCTGTCCTCCAGGACCTTCCATTCTATTGGGAGAAACAGTACTCATGTGTTGCATATCATGTACAATGTATTGGAGGTACTCAGAGGACCACTCCCACCCTTGCCCAGCTGTGTCTGGATCACTATCCATGGAGCTGTTTGATGCTTCTGGTGGCCCCATAATTGGCCCCTTCTGATGACTCATGTGCCCTGGCCTCTTGCTGACAGGAATATACAACCAGAGGCTCCTGAGATCCTTGACTCCAGCGTGGGGAGAAAAGGCACACTGTGCCAAAGAGAATTGGCCTCTGAGCATGAAGAGCTGTCCACTTTAACAGTCCTATGTTGTCATAAATTTCCTCTCTTTTCTCATCTGGTTAGTGGGATAGGGTTCTTCAAGCTCTTCCTTAAATGTCCAGCAGGTTCTCCCCCTCACCTTCCATCCCTGAGCAGATATGGCAGCTATCCATACATGGCAACAAATGCATGCGATGGCTTAGACAGGGTCCCTAACAGCTTTTTCTGCTTTGTGCTTCTTTGCCTGAACACAGGTGACTGAACTGAAACTGTGAGATAGATGCTCTTAGCCTTGGTAGCAACTTCATGAATTCAGGAGTCAGGAGGGTGGTTGTACACAAGGGGGTGGTTTTCAAAGCCTCTTCCCAGAGGAGGGGGCCACTACCAGCATGATGAGGTCAAGTTAGGGCCTGGCTTACCGGGAGACATAGACCTTGAGTGAGTTACTCAGATAACTCAGATCTTCGGGGAGGGTATGATACCTGTTAGGCAATTCCACAAAGCGTTTCCTGCTTTACTGTTTTAAAAATCAACCTCTAGGGAGACTTTAATAAGAGTTATGTGTTACTCTTTTTTTTCTGTCAACATGTGTTTATCTGTCTTTTGTGCTTTAACCATTTTTTTGGATAGAGGGAATAGTTATACCCAATCAACTTTGTATCTCGAATACTTTTCTGGAGAGGACTTTTCAAAAGAGTTTTATTACTTGTTTTTAATATATTAAAAAAATTGAGTTTAAAATTCTCTCCCTTCTTTCCCTCCCCCACCCATTGAGAAGGTAAGTAATATGTCAATTACATATGTGAAATCATGGAAAATATACTAAAAAGGACTGTTAATCCTTTCTGGGGAGTCCCTGACATGAGTCATGCCCAAACTTTGTTTTAGAAAACTCCTCTTAGGTGGGGGCATTAATAAGCCAGAGGGTTAAAAAAAGAAAAGAGGCCAATTCCCTTTCTTTGGGGTCAGGCTCCATCCAGGAAATGAAAGTTATCTATGGGAATCTGGAGGCAGAGTCTGTCGGTGAGAAGAAGGCATATCCTCCCCAGTCTGAGCCTGTGGGGTCTTTACAGTAACTATTAGGTCATTTCTGAAGGGGAGAGTACTTAGAACTGGGGGAGGCTAATTAGAAAAGGTCTCTTATAAGAGTTTTGAAGGAAATTGGGGATTTTCAATGGAGGAGATAAGGAAGGAGTGCATTTCAGACCTGGGAAACAGTGAATACAAAGGCAATGTAGAGTGCCATCTATGAAGAACAGCAAAGAGTTCCATGAGATTGTAGAGTGCAGGAAGTGGTGCAAGAGAGGACTCATGGTAGAGTAATAATGTTGGAACTATATGCTGGAGTCAGGGTACGAAGGGCTTTGCATACTAAGCAGAAGATGCCCCAGTTGACTATCTTGTGAATATATGGCTGGCAGCTAACTTCACACTATGATAGGAAAAAAAAAACTTGGAAATTCACATGCTCCCGGGGCAGAATATTGTAATGATATGTTTGCCTCAGATTAGATAAAGGGCCCAGCACAAATATTTACAAAGCACCTATGTTCCTTACTCTGCTGGCGCTGATAGCTCCCATTTCTCTAGTATTTTAAGGCATATACAATGAACTCTTTAAAGCTGGCCTGTAAGGTTGGTAGCGATAGTATGAACGCAAGTAGGGAGTAGAGGAATATAAAATCCTCCAGGATATATATGTATGTATGTATGTATATATAAATATGTGTGTGTGTGTGTGTGTGTGTGTGTGTGTGTGTGTGTGTACTCAGAGCCTGGCATATAGTACGTACTTCATAAATGCTTCTGGAATTAAAGTATCACCATTGACAAATGGGGAAACCAAAGCTGGTAGAGGTATGGGGTCTCAGCCAAGGTAATTCAGCTAGAAATTAGCTGAGCTAGGACTAGAATACATGTCTTCTACTCTCAGTTTGGTGCTCCTTTTACTTTGATGACTCTATCTCTCTATAGTGTGTTGTATTTTCAAGGCATGATCCTAGACCCTGGCACATGCTAAATGTTGAAAAATGCATGTCGATTGATGCAGTGTATAAAGCATAGTTGCCTCCTTCAGGGACCTTATAATCAAATCAGGGAGACAAAAGTTATGAACAAGGGAATCTTGAAGCCCACCTGGTTCAACCAATACCTGAGCAGGAACTCCCCCAGCCCACCCTTAGCATTCTTGACAAGTGATCTTGCAACCTCCACCTGAAGAGTTCCAGGGCAATGAAAATTAATGGTTCCTGAGGCAGCTTATTTGATTTTCAGACAACTCTTAATTGTTAGAAAGTTTTCCCTTATATTGAGCAGAAATCCATCTCTCTGAAACTTACACCCATTGCTCCTAGTTCTCTGAGACCAAACAGACTAGGCAATCCTCTGTCCTTATGACAGCCCTGCAAATGCTTGAAGATGGAGGTAGGCTCAAGGGCATCAGTTGGCACTGCCTCCATCCTCACATTGTCTTTGACGTGAAGCTCATTAGTGTGCTTTCTGAAATGTGGCACCCAAGAGGGAATCCAGTACCTCTTGTCTGGTCTGACCACAGCAGAGTCTGGTGGTCCTTTCCCCTCACTCCCTTGTTCTTGATGCTTTGGCTCTGCCAAGGCATCCTGTGATTACGCAAGTATTTTGGACTGGATGCACCTCAATGCATTCTGCCCTGCTTGGGGCACATCTTGAGGACTGCATTCAGGACACTGATCAGCTGGAGATGACCAAGAAAACGAGGAGACTGGAGGCAGTGCCATCTTCCCTATCACTCACTCTGTTCCAGTCAAAATGGCTTTTTAGTAATCACCCAAACTCAACATGCCATCTCTTACTTCAGTGACTTTGTATAGGTTGTGCCCCATGCCTGCAATGTATTTCCTCCTCATCTCCATCCTTAGCTTTTTTGAAGGCTCAGCTCAGGTGCTTCCTCCCATGGGAAACCTTCCCTGAACTTTCTCCCAACCCAGTTGTTAATGCTTTCTTCCTCATGAAAGGAATGAATATATAACAATAATTATATTACATGTTATTACCTATATCGCATGTTATTACATAGAATTTTGTGTATAGTATGCATATATACATATATACACATAGAATTATTATATTATATATTGTTGTTATTGTATATTTCAGGTATTACATATCTGTACCCATATTGTAGATCCTCAGTAGAACATCATTGAGGGCAGAGATTATTTATTCTATGCCTCTATATCCCCAGTACCTAGAACAGCATACATAAGATGCTTAATAAGTATTGAACTGAATTGAATAAATATGAGCAATTAGCATTATTAATTGCTGAAGGAGAGGCCCTGGCAATGAGTACTTAAGCTTAAAGGAGGGAAGGAGCACAGGGGTTTGACTATTCAGAGAAGGCTTCATGGAGCAGGTGAGACTTAAATATGACACTGGAGAATGGGTGGGGTTGGGAAGGAGAGGCTGGCAGGAGGAATGAATAGTGTGATTAAAGGCGTATGTGTTCATCCTTCGTCTCTGAAGAAAACCATGCCATCAGAGAAATAATGACATGACTTGCACTTGACTTTGTTTTGAGTGAGGAAGGGCTGGATTAAAGGCACAGAGGTGGGAAAATACAAGGGGTTAGTAGCATTAGAAAGTGGCTTCTAAACATGCTATAGATTTTAGAACTGGAAGGGACCTGAGAAGCCATCAGGAACCTCCTGCTCATTGTACTGAGACCCAGAAGAGTCAAATCAGTTGAGTAGGAGCAAATAAGGAGTATTCAGCAGAGCTGGAATTCCACTCCAATTGTTTGACTTTAGATATATTTTTGCTTTAATTTTACATTGTTCATAATCTTGAGCTTACTGAAAAATGGTGAAATCCTTCTCTCTCATTCAGGCTACAGACATGGACTAAAAATTCTACACCCACATTCCTAGTGCAAATCTATGGAATTGGGATGGGCAGGACAATGGAGAGGGAGACATGATGGGGTGCGAAGACAGATGGAACGTCATCAGACTTTTTCCAGCACCCCCTTGTCTGGACTGTTCCCACAGCTAATTGTTTTCAGGTGGTAACGAGTAAATATTCATCCCCCTCCCCCAAGTTTACTGTCAATTCTATGGACCCTCCTGGATGAGTCAAAAAAAACCCCCAATGCTGGATTGCAGATTGGAAGACTGGTTCAGCGGTGGGTGGTTCCTATCTGAACCAATGTCCCTGGAGCTATGGAATTTTTTCTGTTCTCCTTGTTATGTTTTTATCTTCACCAAAACCAAACAAGGATTGCTAAATATATCTCTTTCCTAGATCATGTTTTCCATTTTCACTTGCTCTTCCCATTTCTACAACTAACTGTTAGGGAATTATAAGTTTTGAAAACTACCATTATGGCAGGAAAAAAAAGAAGGAAAATATGGTTTGAGATTAAGAAAGAGGTCAGAGGCTTATAGACTACTTAGAAGCCTCATGTTGGTGTGTTATGAATTCTGTCTTTAAGAAAAGAATAAACATATCATTTAGAAAGTAAAGATTATGTCTGAAGGACAAGAGTAGGGGGATAGCGGTGCTTATTAAAACGTTGGCACTCTTTCCTGCAGATCAGTATCTTTTCCTGAACATACTAGAATATCATTGAATACTGTTGGAAAGACTGTTGGGGTGCTGCCCTTTCTGTGAGAATAAAGGAGATACCTTTCCGGAGTTCTCTGCAGGGTCTTTGCCCATCTGCCCAATTCACTGTTCTATGGAGGGAAGGATTGAGCGATCGATTTCAACGGATTGATAATTATTGCTAATTACATGGCTTAGTGGATGCTATTCTCCCATAACTTAATAGTTTCATTTCTGCAAATCAGTTTTTAATCGACCAGACTCTCTAACTGGAAACAAGGCACCACTATGCTCATGAAGTTCCATTGGTCTCCCAAAGAAGTTTTGCGGTGGGCTTGCCAGGCTGTCCACACAGCCCTGACACTGACCCTGGTGGTGATCTAAGAACCAGCTAGGACGTCTCTGCTCAGGGTGGGCTGCTGGAGGCTCAAGACAGCCCAGTTGTTTATTGTTCAGTCTGAGGTAGAAGGATGGTTCCTTTGCAGCATTCTTAATTCCAGCTTGGATTGCTTTCAAACCCGGGGCTTGTGGGTGCATGCGAATTAACTGGCAGGCTTGAGTTATGCAGGCCTTGCAATGCACATTAACTTTTTGTGTGGTGATCCCAGGCCCAGATCATGGCCCAATCCAGCCTAGGGCTGGGTGTGACACATTTACTTTATTAATCCAAACAAATCTTGGTTTGACGGTCTTTCCTGCTGGGGCTTGTGTCTCAAGGAACAAGAATAAAAAGGAATTGCTTAACGCTTAATGTTTCCTTTGAAACTACCTTAATCCCCTGATGGCAACACTTGGATTCCATTGGTTTGGTTTTCTGTCACCGTGGAGAGACATGCTACTGACATGGTGGGGTGGAGGGTGGATTTTCATAGTCTCTCCTAAGAAGCGGCATTGCCGCTGTTGGCTGGTTGATCTTCCTCAGGGGCACCTGCAGCCTTCCCCCTTCTTCCCTGGGCTATAAAACGTGGCTTGAACATTCCTACCTTGGCAAGAGGGAGCTCCTTTCAGATGGATGGTATGACCTGTCTTTTGGCCAAAGGATTAAAAAAAAAAGACTCTCTCTCTCTATATATATATAGTTTTAAAGTGTACAGAGTATTTTACATCCATGATTTCACTGGAATTTAACAATTGCTCTATAAGCTAAATGGTACAAATATTAATGCCATAAATGAGGAAATTGAGGCTCAGGGAGCCCAAGTGACTTGTTTTCTCACCTCAAGCTTTGCACATTGTCCTCTTCCATTCTCAGTAGAGGACCTTACTTCATATTTAGGGAAAACAGAGACCATTTGCCATAAGCTACGTCTTCTATCCCTTCCAACATCTTTCCAATCTGTCCTCTCCTCTCTTTTGCTTCAGTGTCTGATGAAGAAGCAGCCCTTATCCTTAACAAGACCAACCTTTCTTTGTGACCTTGATCCCATCTCCACCCATTTCTTCCAGAAGCTCACCCCTGAAATCATCTTCTCTCCCTTTCAATCTACATATCTACTGGCTCCTGCCCTTGGGTGGGCATCCTCTGTCCTGGGCCCTATTCTCTGCTCTCTATGTGCATTCAGTGATCTCCTCATCTCCTATGAATTCAGTATCCCAATAACTTTCTATACCAATGACTCCTAAATTGATACAGTCATCCCTAATCTCTCATATGAGCTTTAATCCTAAATCACCAACTGCTTATCAGATGGCCTGTAGATATCTTAAACCCAGCAGGTCCAAAACAGAATTTATTGTCTTTCCTCTCAAACCCTAAACTATTTCTGCTGAAGACACCCCTATCCTTCCTGTGGTCCAGTTTTCCTGAGTAGTTTTACTACTCAGCAGGCATCCTTGGCTCTTCCCTTTCAGTCAATCCCTTCTTTCTACTCCCATGGCTACCAGTCTAGACCAGGCCTTCCTCAGCCCTCACCTGGAGCACAGTAACAGTCTCCTAATTTGTCTTTTCCCTTTCTAATCCATCCTTCACACAGTTGCAAAGTTGATATTCCTAAGGCACAGAGCTGACTTGTGTCCACTCTCTGCCATCTTCTCTGTTTGGTTTTGAATCCACAAAAACCTCCCCCAAAGCCTCCCTTTACAGAGGGCTCAGAATTTTCCAGCCACCTCTTCATTTCCCACCAGTTGCTCTGCCCTGGTTTTGACTCCATGAACACCATACCACTGGGCCAAGTTTCTGTATTATCTTCCCCCAATATACTGTCGGGTCTTAGAAGTTGTAGACTGTCTTTCTTTTTCTTTATTTGTATACCCATTGCTTAGCATGATGCCTGGCATGTAATAGGCACTTAATATATGTTTGTTGACTGACTATGTTACTTCCTTACTCAAGAAGCCCCAGTGGCTTCCAATTGCATCTAGAAGAAAACATGGATTCCTCTGGTTGGCATAGAGTCCTTCACCACCTAACTCCAACTCCTAGCTCCAATTCTTTCCAGAACTATTGAATATTATTCCCTTGATGCACTCTCAGTTTCAGTCAAACCAATCTCTCTCTGGTCCTTCTTCACAACCTTCCATCCTGTCTTTGCTTTTGTATATGTTGGCACCCATGATGGAAACCTATGTTTTCCTAACCTTCATCTTCCAGATCTCTGTCTTCCTCGCTTCTTTCAAGGCTCACTTTAAGGACCACTTCCACCACAAGACCAACCCACCCCCAGTTGCTAGTATTCTCTCTTACTTTGCATGAATTTCATATTTCCTTAGATGTATTTATAAGTCATTCCTCAACAAACTATAAACTCCCTGAAGGCAGGCATTGTTTCACTTTTGCCTTCATATCTCTGACTTCTAGTATAGGACATATTTCAGATACAAGATCTGAAGCAAAAGTCTCTTGACTCCAGGTCTAGAACATCCTTGACTTTGGCACTGAAGACTTAACTTACTCATCTCTCTCTCTCTCTCTCTCTCTCTCTCTCTCTCTCTCTCTCTCTCTCTCTCTCTCTCTCTCTATCCCCCTTCCGCAATCAAGGTTAAGTGACTTGCCCAGGGTCACACAGCTAATAAGTGTCTGAGTTCAAATTTGAACTAGGGTCCTCCAGACTCCACCATGCCACCTAGCTGCTAAGAGTTGCTCAGCTTTTTGACAAATCACAAGCCTGAAGTCATTCCATTCTGTCTGAGAAAGCCCAGCTCCCATTGTCATTCTCTGGAATCTCGGGGCTCTATCTCTGTCCTTCCCATTGCTTCTTGGGTGGGCATAAGCATCTCCTTTGTCCAGTTTGAGCTGCCCAAACGGACGGAGACATCGTGGACAACAAGGAGACATGTTTCAATTGTTCCTCACTGACTATTAACTATCCAATCTTGCAAAAGGGACACAAATAATGGTGAGTTATAAGGCATGGCAATTACCCAGGATACAATGTTAAAAAATAGACTGGCTGGTTTGCAGAGCATCAACTGTCTATTCAAGTATAAAAAAATTAATTGACTCCATCTGTATTGGCCTAATGACTAATCACGGAAGTCTTAATTAAAACCATTTTTCTATAGTGCTGAGGAGGGAGGAGGAAGGCGCTCATTAATGCCCTCCAATGTGTGTGTCGGATTGGGTTGGTGTCATTTCCTAACAACCGTCAGATGAGTAATTATGCACAAGGTCATTTTGTGTAAACTTTTTGCATACATCGTCACGCTGATTGGATTAGGTCTTGGTGCTTGGCTGGGTTCTGCATGCCACTGCATTTTCTGATCACAAAATAGGTAATTAGGATTGTCGCAGAAAGGCAGGTAGAGAGAGGTTGTCGCTTTGCCCCTGCCCCCTCCAAGTACAATCCCTGTCCTGCACCTGAAGATGACTGCTGAATTCTCATGCAGAGCCGTCCAAGTCACCACAACATCTCTGAGGGTGAGCTCCAGGGCCCCTGCAGCTGACACCATTTCACATTATTCACAGACTGACAGGGATTTGTCTCATTGTGAAACTCTGGAATATGCCTGGAATGTCTCTGTGGGGAGAGAATGTCAATGGGAGAGTTGAACTGGATATCCCAGGCCTCTTCTAAGAAAAGAGGAGACTGGAGGAAAATGGGGAGTGGAGTAGAATTTACTGGTTGGTGGGCATTTGGCTGTCTTGGGGTCAGTGATCTGGGGGGGCATGGAAAAATTGCAGCCTCCCAGAGCTGAACAGCTGCATCTCATCTATTTAAAATGGTATATATATTTTAAAACCCTCTCAAGATGAAAAGGTTTTTCTCGTTCATTCAAACACTTCCATTTTCCACTTGTATGTGGCCATCGATTGACCTTTGAAGCTGGAAACGAGGTTAAAGGCTGGTGAATTCCTTCCACCAGCATCCTTCCATGCCTGACAAAGACGAGATCTGAACTTGGCTCATCCTGACTACGGTTCCAATATGCGGTCCACCACCCTCTGTTTGGTAGGAATAGTAGGGTTTACAAACAACAATATTTTCTCTTTTATTTGTTGTTTCTTAGTTGTTTTTAGTTGTGTCTGACTCTGTGTGACCCCTTTTGGGATTTTCTTGGCAAAGATATCGTGATTTGCCATTTCCTTCCTTTAGTACTTTATCTAGCCTATAAGATATAAAAAGATATAAAAAAAATGAATAAAGCAAAAACTTTTATGGGAGAGGGCACCGGCAGTTTGGAGGTCAGGAAAGGCTTCATGTAGAAGATGGCACACGTCAGCTAAGTTTACAAGGAAACAAGGATTCTAAGAGACAGAGATGGGGAAGAGGGCATTCCAGGGATGGGAGACAGCCAAAACAAAGGCATGGAGATGGGAGATGGAACAAGATGCAAAGTCAGAGGCTGTTTCATTTTTCATCTTTGTATCTCCTAGTGCCTGGCACATAGTAGGTGTCTAATAAGTCTGTATTGAATTTAATTGAATCTTCAAAACTGGGCTCTATGATTGTAAATGAAAAATTAATGGGAATGCTGGCACAGGATCAGATACATAAATTATTATTTAAAAAGTTGTGTGTTTGTGTTGGCAGATATTTTAAAAGAGCCAACAGACCATTTCTGTGGCCAGAGCAGGGTTTGAAAATTATTCCCTGATCTGGGTGTGTTGCAGGGCTTTGAGCTTTCGTTGGAACATATGTGATTTGATGTTTCACAAAATGACCTCATGTTTGTTGTAAGGAACAGAATTTTCTAGCACTGAAGAGGTGCCCTGCTGCTCCTTCCCTTTGCAGGGAGCTCTAAGTGATGGTCTCCCTTGCCCACCCTTTGTCCTGCTTCTATATGTGTTAATAGCAGGGGAAAAAGCCAAGAATGATGTGATTCACGTTAAGTCTGAATCAAATGGTAACTTCTGTCCTTTCTGGGCAAGATGCAAGAGTCCAAAGATACTGTGAAAATTGTAGGAGCAAGTCATAAGATTTGGAGGGGAGGGAACTCTAGAGGCCATCGAGGGAAGTCATCACTGCTTCCTTTGCATATGAGGAAACTGAGACCTAGAGAGGCTGTGACTCAAAAGAGGTGACCCAGTTAGTAAATGGCACAGGTAGACTCCAAGCCCACTGCCTCTGACTCCACAGTCCGAGTCCCCCTCACCACACTGTGCTGCTTCCTTTCATCTGGTTTTCACAAAAACATGGAGTCAGTCAAGGAAGGCATCTCATCATGTCCTCTTTACAGGTGAGGAAACTGAGGTCTGGGAAGAGTCATGGGATTCATAGTGGATTGTCATTCAGTTAGAAAGTGGCAGAGCTGAGAATACTTAGACTCAAAAGTTAGCATCCTTGACATGTTATCCGATGATCACGCACAGGCTCGTTTGGCACAATTCAGAAGGATTCAGAACTGGCTAAGGGGCTGGACTCAAAGAGAGGTTGTTGGTGGCTCAATAGCAATTTGGCTGGTCTCCTGGAGTTTGTGAAGAAGCTGTGCCTGGCCTAAAGCATGATGGAGTGGTTTTTATCATCCAGAAGATGACGGAGACATTCTTGTTTTTCATCCGGAAGTTAATGGAGCCATTTTTGCTTTTCATCCAGAAGATGATGAAGCCATTTTTGCTTTTCATCCAGAAGATGAAGGAGTTGTTTTTGCTGGTCATCCAGAAGTTAAAGGAGTCAATCTGCTTTAATTATAACCATGGACAATACTCTGCTCCTTTTTAAACAAGCATGAATATCTTTATCAAGTCCTTATGCATCACTCAATTGACTCTTGGAGATCAAAAATGATCCAGGAACTTTCCCCATTTCCTCAGCTCTGTTGGACTATTTTAATGCTAGCGCTCAGGTGTGTTGCTCTTTGTGATCTTTCAAAGGTAGGGAGGCTTCTGCATCCACACAGATCTCCTCCTGTATCAGAGCATACATGGGGCACATGTGTCTACTTAAAGAGTTCTGCTGGACATGAAATCTTGGTTGAGTTAAATTACAAATGACTGGAGAGCAACATTGAGCAAAGAAAAGGAATCTTAGACACAATTGCACAATTTCCCATTCTAGTAGCTACTAAATCCAAAGCCTGCCTGTGTAAATCCTCCAGAGTCATGCAAAGGAAAGGAGATAAAAGGGTGAGACACTGTGATAACGGGCAAGTTTACACAACAGAAGCAAGGACAATTAGCATGTCCTAAATCATCTGGAGGAAAATGAGACCCAGGACTTGGGGTCTGACCTTACAAAAGGGGGACAAAGGCACCATGTGCACAAAGAGCCACAAGCAAACTCAGCTATGGTGCATGGACAGAGTGGCATGCATCAGGGCAGGGAGACCTGGCTTCAGTTCAGTCCAATTCAACAAATACTTACTAAGCACCTACTGTGTACCAGGCTCTGGGTGCTAGGCACTGTGGGTGCAAAGAGACTGATGGAACTTATTTTCTACTAGGAGTGTGGGAAAGAGGTCTGATATACATAGAGATGAGTCAAGACCACAATACACAAGGTATGCTCCAAGAAGGGGGAATCAAGGAAGGCTTCCTGTAGGAAGGAAGGCCTAGGGATTCTGAGAGCGAAAGGCCAAGAGGAAATATGTTCTGGGTCTGGATAACAATTTCTGCAAAGGGATGAAGGACGGAGGAGACAGGGTGTCCTAGATAGAGATTTTTTCTGGAATGTAGAACATATGATGGGCAGTATGATGAAACACGTCTGGAAGGGTAGGTGGGAGTCAGAGAGTAAAGAGCTTTAGACGCCATACAGAGATGGTGCAAGCAGAGTCAAGACAGAACCAATGAGATGAGGCTTGAATGGAACCTTCTGATGTCATCCATCATAGGGGAGATGGCTCATTTGAAGAAGGATGGGGGTGGTTAGTCCCTCAGGCCAGTGAGCACTGAAGGCCAAAGTCAGCATGGCACCATATTGGTGAGTTCTATACTGAATTAGGGTGTGTGTGTGTGGGGGGGGGGGGGGGTACTGTCAGCTTTTTCTGGCCCTCTCCCCCTTCACTGAAATGCCTATTTTAGGGTGTACAAAGATAATTTGTATTAGTCAAAGAAGATATTCTGGAATCTATGCCTGAAAGTTTTTAACAAAAGGGGAACAATTCCTTCTGGGCTGCTCAGCCCTTCTTATGGAAATGAAAAGCCATTGCACAACTCCCCAAATTACAGGGTGATGTGTCACTCTTAATCTGGGTAGAAATGTAGGAGTTGCTTTTTCAATCATTTCTATTGTTTGAAATCTACCAGATGATAATGAAGGGGTTGCTATTGTGGGCAAAGATTGATTTTTTTTTTTAGGGAAGGCTAATAGATGCACTCAGGTATGATCTACCCCAGGCTACAAGGAGTTACTAGATGGGGTGCGGGGGGTGGGGGGAACATCACTGTACAAGACAGACAGATACAAGTACATGAGGTAATTCTATTGTCTGAAAATTCCATGTGGTCCCTCCACCCCCACTCCTATCCTAGCAATGATGGCGGAGGCTTCTCAGACCAGCTTTAACAGCTGATGGAGGCCAGCTACTGGACAAAATCCCATTGGCTCTTATTCTCAGAGCCACAAAACTACTGCAACTTGGCTTTTCAAGAGTAGGATGGAGGACAAAAGTTGTCTGTGAGTCCCATCTTTCAAAACACCAACTCACTCCATTTCCAGTGATTCATAGAATATCAGAGGGGAAAGGCATTAAAGAAAGAAAGAGACATTAGGCATGAATCTCCTCCATTATATTCTCCACAAGTGGTTTCTGCCTGAACATCTCAAGTGACAGGGAGCTCACTACTTCTCAAAAGCAACCCATGGTTAAGCGTGTAGTTGAAAGCATACTAGGGGCAGAAGACTTCTAGATTTTAGTCCTGTCGTTTATTTATTATTTGCATTATTTATGCAAATCATTTAAACCCATTTAGGATTCACCTGTTGTGTTGTACTGGTCCTTATGTAAGTCAGTAACATTGGGGTTACTATGGTAACATGGGATACATGGGGTTCTCAGAAGAACTAATACCTCTGGTGTGAGGGCTGCCAACCCTTTTCAGGGCTGCTCATCCACCTTGAGTGTCCACCTGATTCAGTCAACTCTCACCTGTGACTCCAAGAAGCCATAGTATGCAGTAGCCACACCCTGGTAAAACCATCTTGACAGATGGGCTAAACCAGGTTGAAGGTAACTGACAGGGTTCAAACCTGTTGTTGAATGAGGGGGGTGTCTACCCCAAGTATGTGAAGACTTTCCCCAGTGGAATGGGTAGATGAGAACAATTTGTTCCAGTGGCCACGAGGGGGTTGAAGCATATATCGTGGAGTGCTTAGAGCTTGGTTAGACCTCAAAGACACCAAGGTCATCCACTGCATCCCAGGCCATCACCAGTTGTCTAGACTTTGTCTTGCTACTGGACTTCTATGACTCAAGAAGAGAGGAAATGAGCCTCTTTTTTCAACTTTGCTTCACTTCAATCCAGTTCACGCAAGAGTCAAGACATCAATCACCTCATGATGCTGTCGGTTCTCTTCCAAAATGGAGGGCAAACACTAACAATAGTGAGAGTAGGAGAGTGGGGAAAGTTCTTAAAATCATGTGATCCCAGCTATAGAACTGGGGACTGGCTCAGAACCATCCAGTCCACCTCCCATCTCAGGGCCTTGGCTTTCTCATCTCCTACCCACAGAGTCGATGCCATGGAAAGGTGGTAAGCCAGCTATCTTCCTGCAGACTACTCACAGTTCTCCAGTTTCCCAGTGGTCTTACTCTAAACCTTGAATGCATTTCTGGGAAGAAGCCAAGAAGGCAGTTACAGAAGAGACACTATCCAGGAACAACAAGGATATCAGGACAGGGTGTTCCCTAAACACCATTCTCCACTGTTTGAATGTAGGACAGAGTGATGGCTACTGGTCACCCCTGTATGTGCACCATGCTCAAATGAATGACCTGAAAAGGAGGCCCACGACCACTGGTCCTACCCTTCATCAGCCCTACACAGTTTCTCCTCTGTTACTATCCTGTCGCATCTTCCCAGAAATCCCTTCCAAGTCAAGAGCAACACCACCAGAATATGGGGAACTCTGGGTAACCTTCTCTACTCACAGGCAGATGATGCCTAGTTCATCAAGTTTCTACTGAACTATCTTCATGGGCAGGACAAGACTAAGGTATATTGAAAATGAGGTCATCAGACTAGGTTAACTAACACCTATATCCCAGAATTGTGGTGGGGATAAATGAGATAATTTTTGTCGAGTGCTTTGCAAACCTTAAAGTCTAAATAAGGCTAGCTATCACCATCACTGGAGGCAGCTGGTGATGTAATGGAAAGAGCACTGGGCCTAGGTCAGGAAGACCCTGAGTTCAAATATGGCCTCAGACACTCACTAGCTATGTGACCCTGGGAAAGTCACTTAACCTCTATTTACCTTACAAGAAGGAAATGGCAAACCACTTCAGGATCTTTGCCAAGAAAATCCCACAGACAGTATGGGTGTGCTGTGGAGAGTTGGACATGACTGAACGACACCACCACCATCGTCACTCTTGCTAGCTATGACTTGTAAGATCTTTTCCCAACTCTAAATCTGTGACCTTGTGAGTTTCTGTTGGACAGTTTTAATTGTTAAGTTTTTTTGTCTTATGTTCAGCTAAAATCTATATCCCTATAGCACTCCTGCCCTAGTCCTGGCTCAGCTTTCTAAAGTCCAGAAGACTAAATCCAATAGGAGAAGCCCCTCAGATACTAGCCAACAGATCATGTATACTCTTTTTAAAATCTTTTTTAAGAACACCAATGATGCACACTGATGTGGTATTTTAGGACTTACAAATCCTTCTCTCCACAATGGCTCTACAAGGTAGGAAGTATGCATTCTGTTATCTCCATTTTACAGAGGAAGTGACTGAGACTGAAAAGGACCTCACTGGGCATCCCAGAGCCAGTAAGCATCAGAGGCAGGATTCAGATCCGGGTCTTGTGAATGTGGAACAAAGGAAAGGGGTGTCTCTGGAGTCAGAAGACCTTGTTCAGATCCTGCTTGGGATGGACACTCATGGCTTCTGTGATATTAGGAAAGTCACCTAACTTTGGTGTTCTCAGCTCTAATTTCATATAGCTTTATATAATTTTATATAGATGAGAGATGACAGGTGGATGAGGTGGCTTTGGAGCCACTTTCTGGTTCTATAGCTATGATCCCATGAGTCTAAGCACTTTTCCACTCCCCCGATGTTACTACAACTTCCATTAAAGTTGCCCATAGAGACAGTGCAGTGAAATTTGGTGAGCTAGGCATCATCTACCTGTGAGTAGAGCAGATTACCCAGAGTTCCCCATGTTCTGGTGGTCTTGCTCTTGACTTTGAAGGAATTTCTATGAAGAAGCCACATCAGATTAATCCTTGGTGGAGGCCTGGGGGAAGATGGGGACAAATGCTTCCTGGAGTAAGATGCTGGGAAGGGGTGCAATCTTCACTGGGTCAGCGGATGCCCATGTAGCTCCTGGAGTATTGAAATACATTTTAATACAAATCATATGACCAAATCTCTTCCTTCAGTCATGGCTTGAAGAACTAACTCAGGTAAATGATAATTGTTAATCATTGTTTGATTCTTCCCTGGGTGGTCCCATAAAAAATTACATGTGGATCCCTCATCCCCATCCTACCCCATGCCAAATTTGCAAGTAGTTACTCCAAGAGAAATACCTGAAGAGCAGACCCTAAAGCGATCTCCAGAGTTGATTACCAGGAGACTATATGCTAGGAACACTGAGTATCACAACCCACCTCCCCCACCCCTCCCCCCAGCTTAGCATTTGCCAACAAGATGTTAGAAAAATCCCTTGACTGCATCTTTGATGGAATACAGGGGGTGCCTGTGAATGGCAGAAATTGCTTTACATTTCTGGATGTGGAAGGATCCTATACACACTGCCATCTAATTCTGTGCTAAAATTGTTAACACCTTTTGAAACCTCGTATATATAGCAAATTGTTTGCCAATTGGCGTGCGATATGGAAGAAATCAGGAAACACATTTGTAGCACGTTTGTAATTAGCTTCTGTCAATAACTGCATCTTTAGCATACGCGATGAAACACATTTTGAGATGGAAGTAAAAACATCAATTCAATTTAGTGATTCGAAGGTTGATTTTCGTTGGAATGTGCAAAGGAGACAGAGGAAAAGCTTGATTTTGTTGAGGGGGGAGGTGAGGTGGGGAGGATGAAGCTACTTCTCACGTTGTGTGTCTAGGGTGTGTTTGCCACTTTGGTCTTCGCCCTCATAGGATGGATTCAGGCAGGACGTTCCCTCTGAAAGTAATGGGAGCTCAGGTTTAAATACCAGGATGTTCCTTACTTTCTCTTTGGGTCACTCACTTCTCTTTCTTTTGGCTTGGGAATGAAGCCCTGGCCCCTTTGTTCTTGCACATTTCTTCTTATCTCAAACATAGTATTCAGATATAGCCGTGAATCGCTCAAGAAACAACTTAGTTCCTGGGTGAGGTCTCTTGGTGACAGGTTAGGCAGTCCCACAAGCCCCTTTCCCCTCCAGATTTCTTTCCGATTGTTCAGGAGTCATAACCTCATAGAGTATCAGATTTCCATGATCTTACTCCTTCGTTTTAGAGATGAAAAGTCAAGCATCTTCTGTTTGTTATTCCACCTTCTTTCCTTCCCGCTCATTCCTTTGAGTTGTTCCACTGGCTGGATCCAAAGAACATAGGTACCTTGCAATGGGTTCTCCAGGCACACATATTGGGCCCTGGAAACCCCCTAGTGCCTTGAGCTGGGTGTTCCTTCTTCCCTGATTTCCACAGTCCCAAGTTTTTCTCTTTTCTTCCAAATGACTCTCCCTTCCCTGGTGACCTTGGATAAATTGGTTTCTGGCTGTTTGTTTCATCTCTCTTCTCCTCAAGTTGTCCTTATTTGAGGTGTCCTTCTTGTAGCATTTAGGTTTCCTTCCGCAGGGAAGTGTTCACATGGTCAGAAGAAGCAATACAAGGACACTCTCAAAGTCTTTCTTAAGAACTTTGGAATTGATTGTGTGATATAGGAGACATTGGCATAGGACTGCTCCACATGGCATATCCTCACCAAAGAAAGTGCTGTGCTCTATGAGCAAAGTAGAATTGAAGTAACTCAAAAAAAATGCAAGATATGCAGATTTAGAGAATCCACCCCAAATGTTGACATGGACTATTTGTGCCCTACCTGTGGTAGAACATTCTGAGCTTGTATTGGTCTGGTCAGCCACAGTCAGACACATTGTATCTTGACTCTAGCACAGGGATGTCATTTGGGTCCTCTTTGAGAATGAAGGACAACCACCAAGCAAACAGCCAGGTTTCCTGACCATCCTTATGGCCCATTTGTTATAGATTCAGATGCACATCCATACTCTGTATCCAAAATGACATGTTAGATTGTAAGCTGCTGAAGGGCAGGGGCCATCTCTTTCTCATATTTGTACCCAGTGCCTGACACACAGGAGGCTCTTAATAAATGCTTATTGTCTCATTCACTCACTCACATCTAAAAGGGCGGTGGATCCCATGAGCTCCAGCTATTGTATAGAGTCACAGGTTTCATTTTTTTAAAAAATAAATAGTAAAACTCTTGTATCTGAAGGAGTGTTTTTTCTTCCAAAAGTAAAGACAGACTCCTGCTTATGAATGACTTACATCCAAGCAGGCAGTAGGGAAGCCTGAGCTGGAACCGCTGTTTCCGATCCTTCTCCCCCTGTTGTTCCCCAGTTAAGAGCATCTGAGAGTGATCGAGTTGGACAAATGTCTTCTCTCAGGCAGATGTGGAACAAACTTTTGGCACCAAACCTGTCCATAACTCCCCTGGAGCCACCTTGGGAGACTCCAGTGTGCTGCTGTTGCCTAAAACATTTTTCTAGCTCTGTGGGAATTGCCTCCAGGACATATTCTTTTGACTGTCTAGGGAAGTCTAGAGTCAGAGAGGCGGGGCTTCCTGTCCACATAAACTCTTGGAGAGGATACTTGTGTGTACTCAGGGATTGTCTGTACCCTGTCATTTGACTTTCGAGCCAAATGTGGGATCAGAAGAGCTGGATGGAAATCCTGACTCCACTGCTTACTCTTTGTGTGACCTTGGGCAAGTGGTGTCTCTCTGAGTCAGCTTTCCTTTCTAAAATGAGAAACCGGAACAGTGATGACTCCTAAGATCCCATTTGACTCTGAAACAACCATCCCCTGATCTTCCTTCTCTTTTAGAAAAGCATAAACATTAAGATAAACTATCCCAAGTCTTTCAAGGTTGTCAATTCTAGGAAACAGGGGTGGCACCGTGGAAAAGGCGCCAGATGGGGAATTGGAAGAACTTCATTTGTAAGATACATGGGCTTGGAGCAGCCCTTTCCTCCCTTTGGTCCTTAGCTTTTTCCTCCATCAGATAAGGAGATTGAGCTAAGTGAACACTTTCTAAGGTGCCTAAATGAATATTTCTTAAGGTCCCTTTAATTCTGAATAACTTTACATTGTTGGTGGAACTGTAAATTGGAGCGGGGAGGGGGGGGAGGGGGGTGTGGGAGGGGAAGAAAGAAGAATACATTCACTATTCCTTGGAAGGGACAGAAGCTTGTAATAGCTCTAGTAAATACTTCCAGGATGATCCAGTGCAAACATCAACTATACTTTCTTTATTATCAACTCAGTTCCTACCATTTTTGCTACTGGATAGTGTATCAAGATACATGAAGATTCCTATTGTAACCGGCAAACCCAGGTTAACAACTGAGCACATGATCCCTCACAAATGAGTCCTTGGGAGCCATCTTCTAGAACCTCTCTCCTAGGTTTGTTGGGGGGCTCAAATAAGAGAATAACTTCAAAGTGTTTCCTACCAACCCTTAAGTCACCATAGAAATGAGAGCAGTTTGTATTATTATCATTATTTTGAAGAGGGAGAGATGGATTTTGCTTTGGTATCTTCTAGGGATTGTAGTAAACAATTAATACATTCCTACCTAATTTTAAAGATTACAAAAATGACCTCATGATGGACCCATACCCTCTCTCTCCGAGAGAACCCTTACAGACCACACAGTCCTCTCTCCTCCACCATTTTACAGATGGGGAAACTGACCTTGATAATTCCATTTTCACTAAAATAAGACATTTCGACAAAAAGCCCTAAGTTGCCAAGTTGCCACAGTAACAAAATCTACCAGAAAGTTTGCCCTTAGCATTTGGGGCTGTACATATTTATGTGAATTATTTTTGATGTGTTACAGATTCTTGCTTTCACATATGTCCCCTAAATTGGAACCCTGGGTAAATGTGTAAGCCTCCAAGTTTCCTAGGATTGGGGTATTTTTTTTAAAGCACATCTTTTTCAAGGGATTTTATAAAGTGATGCCTCATCTTTGATTCACAAAACATGACTCAGAGCAACACAGATCTTGTTGTAGGACGGCGTCTTTCATATTCCACAGCACACTCTAACTCAGCCTCGCAAACGGGATAAGCAGCTGTCAGCTTGCCAGCATTGTGCCCCCCTACAAAATGTTCACCAACTGGCCTTGTGCTTACTAATGTCCCTGGCAAGGAATCTGTTGGTGGGCATCACAGGTGCCTGGAGAAGCAGCATACAAATGCTGTAGGACCTCATTTCAATTTTTATAGAAATTCTCATGTCTCACCCAGGACCCTTCCCATACGTCCTGAAACCAACCTCAGGATTCAAGCAAGTTGTGGGTTAGTAGCTATTCACCTCTATTGCTTACAAGCCCCAACTGGGACGTGTCTTTTACCAAGCCAACCAAAAAACCTTCTTCATTCAAAGGAAAAACATTCAACTAAGTGGCACTGAGAAACCAGTTACAAGAAGGAGCTTCCTTTTTTGCTTCCTCTACCCCATGCACTATACATATAGGACTTCACATAGGTTGCCACAATATAAGTTAGGATTCTAAAAAAAAAATCTTAATAGCATTGAGATGCATGAGTTAACCTAATGATTAAATGCAATGTAGGTGGATATAAAGTCTTACGCTTGGATTTAAAAAATTAACTTCACAATATAGGATGGAGGGCATATTTAATAGTGGGTTGTTTATAGTTTTGGGTGTACAGGGCATTCAGGGAGGACTAGCTCCTCCGGTGTGAGGGCTTGCTGAACCCTTTTCAGGACTGCTCATCCACCTTGGGTGTCCACCTGATTTACCCACCTCTCACTCATGGCTCCAAGAAACTGTTAGCACATGCATTGGTCACATCTCAGTAAACTGTCTCAGCGGACAGGTTAAACCAGGTTGAGGGTAACTGATAGGTCTCAAACCTGTTGGTGAGGTAGGGCGATGTCTGTCCCATGCATGTGAAGACTTCCCCTGTGGAAGAGAATGGGTGGATAACAATTTGTTCCAAAGGACATGAAGGTGGCTGCAGCAGGCACCACGGGGTGATTAGAGCTTAGTCAGGCATAGAAGATGCCAAGGTCATCCACTGCATCTTGGGTCATCACCAGTTATACTGACATGTGTCCTTCCCAGTTGACTCGGGAAGGTTGGTGACTTTGTGTAACTGCCTCACTTAAATCCAATTCAAGCATGAGTCAAGACTTTCTCCCCTAATGTCTTTAGTCCTCTTTGAAAACAAAGAACAAACAGTAACAGTTTGAAAAAGATCTGGGGGTTTTAGTAGACCACAAGCTCAACATGAAGCAACAGTGTAACAAAGTCCCTTAAAAAGCTATTGTGACCTTGGGCTACGGTAAGAGGGGAAGATATCCCAGGAAGAAGGAAGTGATAGTACTATTATACTCTCTCCTGGTCAGATCACATATTCAGTTCTGGGTCTGAGAACCACAGTTCAAGGATGCTATGGATCAGTTGAAGAACAATCACAGGAGGGCAGCCCAGTTGGTAGAAAGTCTTGAATCCATATCATGGCTGAAGGAACCAGGGATGTTTAGCCCAGATAGAAGGCTCAGGGTGCATGCTAGCTGTCTTTAAGTAGCTGAAGGGCTGTCCTATAGAAGAAATCCCACAGAGAACAGTCTGGATATCAGGAAGTATCTCATCATAGAGTGATCCTAAGATGAGATGAACTGCTTTAAGAAATATAGGTTTCTCCCTCACTGGATGTTTTCAAGTATAGGCTGACTAACCACTTTTTGGGTATGTCATGGTAGTATAATTCCTTGTGGCCATTGATGTCCTTTTCTAAAATTCTACGAATCTTTGATTCTGTGGAAGGACAATTATAAAGAAAATCTACGTTTGGACAACACGGGGGTTCTAAGGAAATAAGTAGCCAATAGCATTCACACGTTTAAGGTGGCATCCTGCTGGAGATTTTCTCTGTCTCTCATACTACTGGCTAGTTCTCCTCCCCAACAATGTTGCCAACATCCTCAATTGGTGTCACTGGTTTGCAAGCTGACATTTACATTGAACTGCTCCCTGCACCATGCCTGGCATATAGTAGGCGCTTAATAAATGCTTGTTTGCTGCTCTATGCTGACATACCCCCCCCCTTCATACCCCTCCCTACATTGTCACCTGTTGTTCTTCAATTCCAGAATGGACTCTTTTTGCTTATAGTACCAGTAACTATTTAGTAAAATTTTGTTGTTGGTTTGGTTTTTTTTTTAGATTTCAGACTCCAACCAGCCACATCCAGTCAGCTAGCTAAAGTAGCGCTCATGTTCTTAGGTTTATATTTTCAGCTGCTCTTCATCTGTTGACACTCTCAATTCCAAATACTTATCTAAGTTATGGTATAAAAATCCTGTTTTTAACTCTTATTATACCACTGAGTTGGGAGCTATAGTCCTTTAAATCATCCTGAGAGCCCCACTGGGCAAAACCACAAAGGAACCGGGTAGAGGTATGATGAGGAGATTCCTTTCAACCCACACCATGCAAATTCCTCTATATGGACAAGTGACCTCTTTCCATCAGACAGTGCTTGGCTTCTGGTCCTCCTCCTACCTGCCTGACCCTTCCTTCACCATCTCCACCCAAGTCATGCCCTGCTACCTGTGGGTGTTGCACAGGGCTGCATCCTGGGCTCTTTTCTTTTTTCTTCTTCTTCCGTACTACTTCACTTGACAATTTTATCAGTTCCCATGGGTTAAATTTTTATCTCTAGAATGATGATTCCAAATCTCAAATCAGCTCTAACCCTCAGTCTCCTATCTCTAACTTCCTTTTGGACAGCTAGAACTGGATGTCCCACAGACATCTTAAACTCAACATGTACAAAGGCAAACTCACTTTCTGTTCCCCCAAACCCTTCCCTCTTCCTAACTTCCTTTTTAAGGTCCCTATTAACTTATCAAGGACACCACCATCCTCTCAGTCATGCAGGCTTGCAACCTAGGTGTCATCTGGATTCTCCACTGTCTCTCACCAATCCATCCCCCACATCCAATCTGTCACCAAAACCTGTTAATTCTATCTTTGTAACATCTCTCACATACTCCTCCTTCTCTCCTCTGACACTGCCCCCATCCTGGTGAAGGCCATTATCACCTCATGGCTGGACTATGGTGAGTCTGCCTGCCACAGGTCTCTCCCCACTCCACCCTATAGTCCACTAGCTAGCAAAATAAATATCTTAATGCACAGATCTGGACATGTTGCCCCTCCCACCCCGCCCATTGAATAAATTCCAGTGTAACCTATTACCTTTTAGGATCAAATATAAAATCCTCTTTTTAGAGTTCAAAGCCCTTTGTAACTTGGTCTCTTCCTACCTTGCCAGTCTTTTCCCACTGTACTCCTTCCTTCCAAATAGTCTTCAAGCAAGCCTCCTGACCTTTCCTCTATCTCTCAACTCTGTGCTAACCTCCTCCAGCACACACACTGCTCTGCTCCCTGGACTCCCTTTCTTAGCGTCAAATGGTGGAGGTGATGCCATTCTGCATGACTTTTCTCATTTGCCATACTGGGCTGGAAAGGTAGGAAAAATAAGGGTATTCTTGTCATAGTTTGGGCAACTCTAGGGGAGTGGAGAGAAGCCTGGATCAAAGGTCAGAGGCCTCGATTCATAAAATGTCCCTGCTGCTGACTATCTGTGTAAATGTAAAAGGTCCCTTGGTCTCTGGGACTCAGTTTCCTCATCAGTCAAATGAGAGGATTGGACTATATGCTCCTTTCCTTTCCAGATCTAAATCTTTTGATGTCATGAAATTATTTCTATAGGTCATTACATGAATGACCCAGTATAGTATAGTAATTTGTTGTTCAGTTGTGTCTGACTCTTTGTGACCCCAGGAACCATGCTATTCCTGGGGTTTCCTTGGCAAAGACACTGGGATGGTTTGCCATTCCCTTCTACATCTCATTTTACAGATGAGGAAACTGAGGCAAACAGAGTAAAGTCACTTGTCCAGGGTCACACAGCTAGTGAGTGTCTGAGGCCAAATTTGGACTCACAGTGATGATAAGTCTTCTTGACTTTAGGCCCAGCACTCTACCCACTGTACTACCCATAGTAGTAGCTAGCTCTTTAAGGTCTGTAAAGCTCTTCATATATGTTATCTCATTTGATCTTCACAACAACCCTGGGAGATTTGTTGCCATAGTTTAGTCATTTTCAGTTGCATTTTACCCTTTGTGATTCTGTTTAGGGTTTTCTTGGCTAAGATATTGGAGTATCTTCCTTCTCCAGCCCATTTTACAGATGAGTAAACCTGAGGCAAAGAGGGTTAAGTGACTTGCTAGTAAGTGTCTAAGGCTAGATTTCAGTTCGACGCTGGGAGATAGGTGCTACTATCATCCTCTTAGCCCAGTGCCTGGCACATTGTGTTTGTCCTTTGTTTTCCAAGAGGATCATGACTCTCTAAGCCTGGAGGGTCCAAAAACAGAAGGAAGGAAGGAAGGAAGGAAGGAAGGAAGGAAGGAAGGAAGGAAGGAAGGAAGGAAGGAAGGAAGGAAGGAAGGAAGGAAGGAAGGAAGGAAGGAAGGAAGGAAGGAAGGAAATCTAGCTAGTAAACCCCAAGTTAATTGGGCAGCTTCTGGACCACCTTTGGAGAGGAGAAGGAGAGAGAGAGGGAGAGGGAGAAGACTAGCTGAGTTACCGAGTTAGCTGGGTCCCCATTCAGGCAGCTCGGTCTTCTTAGAGGTTGCTTTTGTCCTTCGTTTTTGAAGAGGACCATGACATCTTTCCCTCGCTCCCCATTCCCTTCCTTCTCTCCTCTTTCCCTCCCTCTTTCCCCATCTTATGGATGAGGAAACTGAGGCTGATGATCTCATAACTTGCCCAAGCTCACACAGTCCATAAAAGTCCAAGGCAGTACTTGTGCTCACAAGCTCCTGACTGAGTTCAGTACCTTATTCCTCTAGCTCACTCAGAGTTTTCAGGACTGGACCAATAACGTGGGCGAGAGCCCTGGACGGTCCTTACGTCCTGGCAGACGTCGATCCTCCTTGGAATCGCCGTCTCTTCTCTCCCTTTCCCACAGTCCCTCACTTCCGTGGGTCGCACACTTTCCTTTGCCTTCGTATATTTTCTCGTGCCTCTCGCTCCTACGCCTTCTCCTTCAGGGAGTGGAAAGCCAAGCCCTTGGCGTCTCCTTTGGCAGGCCGGGGTGGGGGCTCTTCCCATTGCTCGTCTTCCTGAATGCCAGTCAAGTTTTTCCGGAGGTATGGGTCCAAGGCTGACGCACGTTTTTGCCAGTGCGTCCTTGTGTTGTGTTTACCTTGTTCTCTCACCATCTGCTCAGCATTATTTTCATCCTCCACGTTTTCCACCCCCCAAGTTTGGCTCCGTGACTGCGTCCTGCAGCTCAAACATAATGCTCCAAGTAAGATAATAGCGGACTGAGAGCCGGCCTGCGGCAAAGCTGGGGCCCTTTGGTAGCTCCCCTCCTGATCAGGTCTTCAGCCAGCCTTGGGGAAGGCATCCACGCCATCCGCACTGAGCAAAGACGTGGTGGTTTTGCAGTTCCATGTGGTATGTGCCAAGCAGATAATGCAATAATCACCGTGGAACAGACTGTACCATCGAGGAGAGGCTAATAGGCACGAGCTCCTCAGGTTCGTCCAAAGCCAAGCGATCCTCAGCGCACTATCAGCAATGACATGCCCTTCTGTTGTAGAGAGAACGAGTTGCCCTGGGAAGTGCCTGGGAAGGACTTTTTCTCTCCTCATAAAACACCTTGCAGTTTCTTGGAAGAATACAGAGAATAAGAACATAGAAAATGACAACAATTCGGGATCTCCTCGCTAAGAGATGCGATGAGTAAACTTGCTGGGTTATGCCTTTCGCCTTTGTTTGAAGGTCTGGTCCTCGTGCACAGCTGAGGAGTCTCTGTGGTCCCTTTATCCTGGGAGTAACTGAGTCCTGGTCGGGTCTTGTCCAAAGGAGCCTTGAACTTGGAGTCCAGAAACATTGGGGTGGCGGGGTGGGGGGAGAGTGGGGATGAGTCCTGGGTGTGCTTGTTACTACCTGCGTGACAAACTGTTTCTCCCTTCTAGTTTTCAAATACCCAGTTTAGAAAATGAAGGGCTTAGATTAAATAGACCCTTCCCCTCTTCTAAATACCGAATTTATCTCTTTATCCAGCCTACTTTTTGAAAGCAACAATTTAAAGTTAGCAATTCAACTTTTTCCCTTCCCTTCCCTTCCCTTCCCTTCCCTTTCCCTTCCCTTTCCCCTTCCCTTCCCTTCCCTTTCCCCTTCCCTTCCCTTCCCTTCCCTTCCCTTCCCTTCCCTTTCCCTTCCCTTCCCTTCCCTTCCCTTCCCTTCCCTTCCCTTCCCTTCCCTTCCCTTTCCCTTCCCTTTCCCCTTCCCTTCCCTTCCCTTTCCCCTTCCCTTTCCCTTCCCTTTCCCCTTCCCTTCCCTTTCCCCTTCCCTTTCCTTCCCTTCCCTTCCCTTCCCTTCCCTTCCCTTCCCTTCCCTTCCCTTCCCTTTCCCTTCCCTTTCCTTTCCATCTCCCTTCTCTTTCCTTCCAGACTTATGCTTTTATCTACATAGCAAGTTGTATGGGAACGCTCTCCACCAATACAGAATAAATCAATAAACAAAAATCCCATAGCATGCATTTATTTGGCATCAGTCCGCTAGGTGGTGCCATAGTGATAGAGTGCCTAGAGTCAGGAAGACATCTTCATGAGTTCAAATCCAGCCTCAGACACTAGCTGTGTGACCCTGGGCAAGTCATTTCACTCTGTTTGTCTCAGTTTTCTTTTGAGTAAAATGGGAAGGAAACGGCAAAACCAGTATCTTTGCCACACACATGACAATGGGGTCATGAAAAGTCAGACATGACTGAAATAGCAACAACCACAAATGCTAAACCTGGTGCTACATATAGAAATATAATAAAGGAAACAGTCCTTACCAGCTAAGGGCTTGCATTCTTTTTTTTTTTTTTTGAAGCAATCAGGTGACTTGCCCAAGGTCACACAGCTAGTAAATGTCTAATGTCAAATTTGAACTCAGGTCCTCCTGACTCTGTTCACTATAGCACCACCTAGCTGCCCCTCAACAAGGACATTTAGTGAGTCCTCTATCCTTGTCTCCTCCTCTTCCTCTCTTCCTCCTCCTGCTGTAAATTCATCAGTATAGGAAGGCCCCAGGGAAAAGCTCCTTCTGCAGTGCAGTTTGACCTGTTTTGGGCACTGGATCAGTCAGTCAGAAGACACTTATTAAGCTCTAACTATGTTCTAGGTACTGGGCTAAGCCCCAGAGATACAAAGAAAGGCAAAACTGCAGCATCTTTCCTCAAAGAGCTGACAGTCTAACAGAGGAGACAATGTGTTTCTAGCACAGGAACATCCAAGATAAATGCAGAGTAAAAAGAAGTAACCTTGGAGGGGAAAGCTTTAGCCCAGGATAGGCCTCCTATAAAAGGTCATGTTTGAGCTGAAAGAAGCCAGGGAGGCTAAGAGGCAGAGGTGAGGAAGGAGAGTGTTCCAGGTATGGGGCACAGCCAATACAAAGGCTTGGAGATGGGAGTTGCAATGCCACATGCAAGAAACAATTCTTGCACCAAGAAAGCTGGAATGTAGTGATCATGGAGGATCGCTGATAAATGAAATGACTTGTTCAAGTTCACACAGCTAGTATTTGCCAGAGACAGGACTGGAAACCAGATCTTCCTAACACTGAGACCTCTGCACTACCTACTAGGCCATAGTACCTCCCCTCCTCTATACTTTACAGTCATATGCAGTTGCCTACTGCACTGAAAGGTGTGGTCACACAGCCATAAGCAGTGTCAGAGGAAGGACTTGCACTCAGTTCTTTCTTGTTCTAAGACCAACAGTTTCTCCCCCATATGTGCATATATATATACGTATATATATATATGTATGTATATATTTACACACGCATACACACTTACCTATATACATATGCACTATAAATAAAAACTCATAAAGTTCTTAGTAGATAAATGATAAAAAGATAGGAACAGTTTTCAAAAGAAGAATTAGAAACGATACGAAAGGCTTCTCCAATTATTAGTAATAAGAAAAATGCAAATTTAAACAAGCCTGAGGTTTCACTTCACTCTCAGCAAATTGGCAAAGATGATAAAAGACAGAAATAGTCCATGTTGGTGAGGCTGTGGAAAGTAAGGCACATTAACTAATAAGCTGTTGATAAAGCTATGAATTGACCCAAACATTGCGGAAATCAATTTAGAATCAAGTGAGAAATGCCCCCGATCATTCATACCCTTTGACTGAGAGATCCTACCACTAGGAGGTCAAAGGCAGAAAGAGTGGCCCCATATACAACAAACTATTCATAGCAGTCTTTCTTGTGGTAGCAAAAAAAACTAGAAACAGATACGCGTCTGTCAACTAGAAACGGTGGAGCAAATTGTGTTCTATGAATGCAACAGGATATCATCCTGTTGTAAGAAATGGTGGAAATGAGGAATCTGGAGAAAATGGAAAGATTTACCTGAATAAAGTGAGATGTGGTGAAGAAGGAAGAGAATACATCCCACGAATACAATAAAACCAGTAGACAATAGAAAGGTGGCCCTGGATACAAGTGTAGGATGTTATATGTGTTGCTGAAACTGGTCACTCTGTGCAATGGTTTGGCTAAACTGCTTTATATTGTTACAAGGCAGGGATTACTGTGAGCGTAGGAGGTAGTATACTTGGAAATAACTGAAATGAAAAACTAAAAGGCATCAAGATAATGTCCTTTTTAAATATAGGCAAAGGAGCCTGCCATTCCTCTGGAGAGAAAGAATGAAGGGGTTATACAGATGTTGTTCTGTCCCCATCAATGATTTTTTTTTCCAACTGTATTACTTTCTGTTCTTGCCCTACTCTCTTGAAGAGAACACAGCTGGCTTCAGGACCTCTGAACATTGTGGGGAAAATTTCCGACTGGAGTAAAAAGTATTCCATTTATGCTGTATCATTCATTCATTGTCTTGCATTTGACTTGTTTTCAGTTTCATATCAGAAATACACTTTACTGCACAAAAACTCTTTCCAGATTAAGATTCAGAGTTGTTCAGTTACATAGTTGTTCCAGGAATTCTTGGTCCTGTGTTGAAGGATCTAACTTTATCCTAAATGGAATGAAGAAAGGAAGTCAACAGAGATAGAGTGAAAGAAAGAAGGCAGGAAGGAAGGAAGGAAGGAAGGAAAGAAGGAAGGAAGGAAAGAAGGAAGGAAGGAAGGAAGGAAGGAAGGAAGGAAGGAAGGAAGGAAGGAAGGAAGGGAGGGAGGAAGGGAGGGAGGAAGGGAGGAAGGGAGTGAAGGAGGAAGGGAGGGAGGAAGGCAGATACTACTACCCTGTCCTAGAAGACTATTCTCTTAGGTATCTCCATCTCCACAAAGGATGACTGAACAGCAAAGCTGAAGGAATCTTCTATATGTCACTTGATCCCTCATATCATGGAGGAGGAAATAGGCCCTTCTGATTTGTGTCAAGGGGTTTGCCAAAGTCAGCGGCATCCTGGAGACTCAAATGAAATTCTGCTGAATTCCAGCCTGATGATCTTTCTGCTAAAACACACTGCTTACAAAACTCCTTTTGACTATCAACAAGGACTTATTAAACCCCTTCTGTATGCCAAAAACTGTACTAAGCACTAGAGATACTGGAGATGCTTCAAAAGCTTACAGAATAATGGGGCAGGGGGGACAGGAAGACAACCATCTACAAAAAAATTATAGGATAAAAAGGGAGTAATCTCAGAGGAAAGGAAAGTAAGGGGGATCAGGAAAGGCTTCATATAGAAGGTAGGACTTTGTGTTTCAGTTGTTTTAGTTGAATCCAACTCTCTGTGTTCTCGTTTGGGATTTTCTTGGCAAAGATCCTGGAGTGGTCTGCCATTTCCTTCTGCAGCTCATTTTGCAGATGAGGAAACTGAGACCAACAGGGTTCAGTGACTTGCCAGGGGTCATCCAGCTAGTAAGTAACTGAGGATTGATTTGAACTCAGGTCCTCCTGACTTTAAGGCCACTGCCCTATCCATTGCATCACCTAGCTGCTCTAGGGACTTTGGTTAAGGCTTGAATGAAGCCAAGAGGTAGCAGTGAGCAGGGAGAGAATCCCAGTCATGAGGGGCAGTCATTGAAAATGCCCAGAGTCAGGAGAAAGAGTATCCTGTGCCAGGAATAGAAAAGAGACCAGGGTCCCTGGCTCTTAGGGGATATGGAAGGAAGGTGCGTGCAGCAAGACTGGGAAGGTAGAAAGGGGTCAGGTCTTTAGGGCTATGAACTCCAAACTGAGGATTTTATCTTGGATCCTGAAGGTGATTAGGTGCCACTGGAACTTATCGAGTAGTGGGGTGGCATGGTTAGACCTTCACTTTAGGAAGGTCAGTTTTACAGCTGAGTGAGTGGAGGATGAACTGGAGGAGGAAAGCCAGGAGGAAAAAGACCTGGATTCATTTTACACAAGAGGAAACTGAGGCCCAAAGCCACACAGGGAGGAAGTGCTTTATACTCTTGCTGACTTTCACCTGGACTATTGCAGAGTGCTGCTAAGAGGAATTTTGACTTCTTGTCTCTTCCCCCTCACCCCTGATCCTTAATGCATCTTCCACTTAGCTAATAAAATATTTTAAAGTACAAGTCTCACTGTGTTATTCTACTACTCAAAAACCTCTAGTGCTCCTAATTGCCTTTATAATACAAATGTGTCTGCTTTTGTAGACTTGGTGAACATTCTTCCCCTCTGTGTAGCCTATGTTCCAGTGAAACTGGCCAAGCTTCTGTTCCATGTACTTGGAATTACATCTCCTAGCTGGGCCTCCTGCTTCTCCACCTCTGAGATGTCCAACTCCCTTCTATCTGTCCCTCTCTCTCTTCTATCTCTCTCTCTCCCATCTGTCACCTCCTAGAGGAAACTTTTCCTGATATCCTTAGTTGTTAGTGTCCTTTCCTCTCTCCTCAAATGACCTTGGACAGAGAGATGTTAATAATTTGTTTCTTGGGGACAGCTAGGTGGCACAGTGGATAAAGCACTGGTCTGGGAGTCAGAAGGATCTGAATTCCAATCTGGTCTCTGATATTTACTGGCTGTGTAACTCTAGGCAAACCACATAACCCTGATAACCTCCAAAAAAAGTATGTTGTGCATAGAATAGGTGCTTTTTGGCTTGGTTTGTTGGACTGGAGGGGACAAATAATTTTGAGGCCACCTAAGTTCCTTGCAGGGTAGACTAAGACCTTATGCTTGGAGAGGAATTTGCTAGAGAGGGTATAGGAGCCAAGGCCAGGCTCCTGGGGTGGGGGAAGGAGTTGGGACAGTCACACTGGGTTGGCATTAATCTAGTTAGAGGGAACAGAATAAGCAGTGGTCAATGATATGTACTCTTAGGGGTGTCCTGGAAATATCTTCTCTGTCTGAATTCTATCCTCAGAGATATTCCTTCCCTCAGGGTTAGGGTACTACAACCTATTGAAATGTCAAAGCTTGAAGTAGTGGGGGTAGGGGTGTTAGAATGTAAGGCTTGAAGTTAATAGACTGCCAGAAGGGTTCTGTCCCCCAATAGGAAGTCAAGGCTCCTCTCTCAGCCTCAGTTTCCCCAACTGTGAAAGAAGGATAAAAGCTCCTGCCCTTTCTGCGAGCTTAGATGAGACCACATATGCCAAGCGCTTTATAATGATGGTGTACCTGCTATTAACCTATTTTAGCTCTTAACTGGGAATGAATTTATCCGAGCCATTGCACCATGCCAGTGGCCAGCACTGGGTTAGCTCAGATGCAGGACCATGGCAGAAAGCAGACTCCCGAGCCCAGGCACAGCTGAGGCATCAGGCCTTGTGAGGGGCAGGGGGAACACGAGGGATGGAAAGAGGGCCCAGGTGTCGGAAGGAACAGGAATCACGATAAACAGCTGACATTTATATAGGCCCTTACGGTTTACCAAGTGCTTTGCCTACATTATCTCATTTGAAATGGTGCAGAAGGGGAAGGTGAGAAAGTGCCAAAGACACGCTTGGCACAGGGCCCAACTGGCTGAGGGTGAGGCTGTCCCGCCTCTCTCTGTCCACTTCCCTGTGAGAAGTATCTCTCCCAGACTGGGTGCAGGAAGTGTGGGGGCTGGGCCAGAGGAGTTAGGTTTCCTCATTTGGGGCCACTTTGGCCACTGGGAAAGCTCTGGCCCCAGGGAGGTTGGGGCTGGGGACAAAGGGGAGGGCAGAAAACCTTAAGGCTCTTTCTTCCCCCTTCCTTCCCCCTGGGCTTTCCCAGAATTTCACCTCTCCCAGGCTTGCCTCTACCTAACTTCCTCTGGTTTCAAAGCTGTTCCCTCCCTACTTCCCACCCTCACCGTAAGCCTCCTAGACACAGTGAGCAAAGGCACTTTACCCAAGTAAAATATTTAAAAAGATAAGATAGGAAAGATAAGAAGCCCGCTTAGAAGGCTATCAGACTAATCCATTTGCATAAGCACTTCAGGTAGATTAGGTTTAGGGCGGCCTCCCCTGGGAAAGGCCACCCTCACTAGATTCTTTTTCCCAAGGGAAAAGAGAGGGGTTTGGGCTGCCCTCTCTCCAAATGTAAATGTCCAACACAGACTCCTTCTGACCAGGCTGGCAGGGGGTAATCTGGTGGGCAACAGGAGACTTCCTCCAACTCCTGAGTCCTTAGGCTCCTTAACCTAGAAGGGTCCTCAGAGGCCCCCTAGTCCAACCACCCATTTTACAAATAAGGAAACTGAGGAACGGAAAATGGTGGTTCTGAGGCCATAGGATCAGAAAAGATCAGAGGGAGCTGGAAAACCCCAAATGGGGTCATAACAGGCCATGACGAAACAACACAGTAACAATTCCTCATCTGTCAAAACAGAAGTTGGACTTGATGATTTGTAAGGTCACTTTAAGTTCTAAATCTACATTTTTATAACCTTATGACCCCAGTCTTCCTAATGTAAAGCCTGTTCTGTTTTCTTTTCTCACTGTACAATATGGCCACTGAGCTTTGAGCTGGAAACCCCAGATCATGTGAATGGTGGTTTGGGTGGGAGAAAAACGATGGATTTTAGTGGAAGAGGTAGGGATCTCCTAAGTTTGGGATTATGCGGTTTTCTTTCTTCTGGGGGTATATGTGAGATATATTCTCTCATCTACCCCTATCCCCATGCCCAGCATCTTTAATGTAATACTTGTGGCTCATCCCTCATTTTGAAAAAGAACTAATGATATCATGGGGTGATGTCTTGACTGAAGCATGAACTGGATTTAAGTGAGGCAAGCTTACATACAATCATCAGCCTCACTTTCTCTTCCAGAGTCATCACAGTCCAGTGGCAGGACAAAAGTCAAGACACCTGGTGATGACTCGGGATGCAGTGGATGACCTTGGCATCTTTGATACTGACTAAGCTCTAAGCTCTCCACAGCACCTGCTTCAGCTGCCATCATGGCTGTTGGATCAAATTGTTCTCATCTGCCCATTCTGCAGGGGGAAGTCTTCACATGCTTGGGGTAGACATCTCCCTAATTCACTAACAGGTTTGAAGCCCCTTGGTTACCCGCAGCCTGGTTCAGTTCATCTACTGAGACAGTTTACCAGGGTGTGGTTGTTGTGTGTGCTACAGTTTCTTGGAGCCATAGGTGAGAGTTGGGAGACAGGTGGACACCAAAAGTGGATGAGCAACCCTGACAAGGACTTGATATGCCCTCGCACCAGAGGTGCTAGTCCTCCTGAATGTCCCATACACCCCAGATGTTCAATAAATGTTCATTGAATGAATGAACCCACTTGAAGTCATTCAATAGTTTTATAGAACTTAAGAGTAACTCACTCAACATTCTCTCTGAAGTCAGACAAGGCAGGACCCGGGTTGAAAACCTTTTTCTGTGTGGACTCTGTAACCCTGGGATATTCACTTAACTTCCCTAGACCTCATTTTCCTCATAAAATAATTGAGGGGGGTTGGACCAGCACAGTGCCTGACACACAGTAGGTGCTTAATAATGACTGTTGATTAACTGATGGCCCTGAAGTCCCTTCTGGCTCAACATATATGGCCCTATAATCAAGAATGAACAGTGAATTTGGTGAGCACATTCGGATCATGATCTTATGTTGGACATGGCTTTGCCAGTGCTTTTTGATAATCATTAGCCTCCATCCTGGAAGGTTTTCCGCACTTTGGGCCCTTTGTATCATGTTCCTCTTGGCCTGAGGAATCTGATCTGATCCATGGAGAAAATTCCTTTCTGAAAACTGGGCTGTGGTTCTGACCTACCCCACGAGAACATTTCCTAGGCCTGGAGATGATGTTAGCCGGTTGGCTAGGTTCCAGCGTGTCTGAATACTCCTTCTGCCTTTAATCAGCCCCGGGAAAGACTCTGGGCTGGCTTGCCTTTCTCATGATTTCTGTTTTCATTCCTCATTAATCTCAGTGGAGCTGATTATGTGTGGCCAGCTAGATTGTCCATGATCTGGGTCCTGGGTTAGGCAACAAAGAGGCTTAGGATTCTCTTTGTGTTACTCTGATAACATGATAGGAAAGAATTTCTGTCCCATTAACAGACTTCTCTAAGGTTGGACTCAGAGTGAAGACACACCTGTACACTTGGGGAAAGCAGAGGCTCAAGCAGTCTGAGACAACTCCAGACATCCCACCTTGCAGATGGCACAGTCAGACACCTGCCTCAGGCTGTGCCTCTTTGCTTGAGCAGATGAGTGTCTGCCAATCAGAAGAGAAAGAGATTTAGCAGCCATTCTCTCGGTCCCCTTTGTATCATGCACCGAGCCTTATTTCAGTACAAATGTCCAACTGTGTTTTCTGTGTCCCAGCAGCCTTTCTTGTCAGTCATTCTTCAGCTTGTGAAAAGCTCAGGAATGAACAGGCTAGCCATGGGCTGCCTTCTCTGGGGCTTGTTTCTCCTGGTATTTGCTGCTAGGAAGGTGGTGTTTCAGACTGGCTACTTCCTTCATGCCACCCGTTTGTGGGGAACACCAGGAAAGCTTTTGAGTTGGCGTTGAGGGTGTTTCAGGATTACCCAGTAGTTGAGAAACAAGATGATCCATTGACCCCATTGTCAAGGATGCTAAAGGAACCCTCATGTCCTGCAGTCAAGTTCTGGGGTCAAGGTTGGGGTAGGGGATTTAGTTGTGTGTGACAGGGTGGCATTTAAACGTCCTGTTTTCTTAAGGCAAGTGTAACTGGATTCTCCAGCATGGGTTGGTCTTCTGAAGAAACAGGAATATTGATATCAGATTGAATGGTTTGTTGTTTTTTTTTAAGCAAAAATACAAAGATTTCCTGCCTGGCAATTGGGAGCACTAGTTACATGCTCCGAGTCTTCAAATGACAGCAGGGTCAGTCATTTAGAAATGACCTAATGAGTAGACACGCATGGTCTAAGGCAGGGATTCTTAGCCTGGGGTCCATGTAATTGTTTTTAAATGTGTTTGGACAACTGTATTTCAGTAGAATTGTATCTGTTTGTAATGTTATGCATATTATTTTATGCACTTCAAATATGATTCTGAGAAGGGGTCGGTAAGTTTCACCAGCTTGCCCGAGGTCCAGAGCATACAACCCCTGGTCTAAGATGATCCCTTTTGTACCTGGGACTCAGGTACCTGTTGGCCAATGGATGCTACAGAAAGACAGGCCTTTCTGAAAGTCAGCTGGCAATAATTTGTAGCATCCTCTTGGGCACATTCCCAAGCTGGGCTGGGAAATTTTTAGGTTTCTCTTAAAGCTTTAGGCGTTCTGGCATAAGACGTGAGATACTGCTGGTGTCTTTTGTTCAGTCACGTCTGACTCTCATGGCCCCATTTGGGATTTTCTTGGCAGAGATAGTGGAGGGGTTTGCCATTTCCTTCTGCAGCTCATTTTACAGATGAGGAAACTGAGGTCAACAGGGTTCAGTGACTTGCCTGGGGTCACCCAGCTAGTAAGTATCTGAGGATGGATTTGAACTCATGAAGATGAGTCTTCCTGACTCCTAATCCTAGTGCTACATGGTACCACCTAACTGCCCATCAGGCGAGATGGCCTAGGGCTAAAACAAACAATTTAAAACCCAAAGCTACCTTGGAGCTCAGAATCAAACAAATCACTCCCATTGTCCACTCTATTTTTACACAACATTTTATAGACTTCCTATGATGGTACTAAACAACAGGGTCCCTGTTTGTAGGGATAATAAGAAAGCAAAAGGGTGAAGAATTCCCATTGCTGGGTGTCCCCCCAGACCCATCCAGCAGGCGGAGGGCTGGATGCTGGGGAGATAAGGACAGAAACAAAACAGCCTCTGCAGGCCTTGGGGAGGTTACATACTGGGCTACAGAATCTCCTCCCGGAGTTCTCCACTGAACTAAACTCATGCCTTAGGTACCCAGTGGGCCAGACCTCTTAAAAACACCAAGGAGAGACAGCTAGTGGCACTTGGTCAGTAATGTATCCACGCCCCGCTGCAAGCAAACCAAGCCCATCATCCTTCTACTTAGTCTTTCAGAGATGGTTCCATGGGCTAACCAGCCTGGTCCACCAGGTGCATGGATAGTGCAGGTGTGATAATGAGGGTCGATGGAAGGCAGGCCATTGCCTGGAAGGAAATATGCTATTTCCCCAAATAGAAACACCTGTTAACTATCTGGGGAGAAGCACCTCGTTAAGGAGAAACCAACCTCCCACTGAGTGATGGAGAGAGTGAGAGAGCCCACCTGCGTTGTGGAAGCTTTTTCTTCGATTTCACCATCTTCTCAGAACATCGATGGTCTTCCTTCTGGAAGTAGAAAGGAGGGGTGGGGACGGAGGACAGAGGAAGGGAATAACAACAAAGGAAACCATTTAGAGGAGCTGGAAACAAAAATGGATTGAATTTAGAATCCTTGGTATTCTAAAGTGAAAATAACTTTAATGAAATAGGGCAGCTTTAACAGGGTGACTGACCCTGTCCTTGTGTATATCCCTAATTTTGGCCCATCACACCACCTCGAATGCCACCTCTGCCCTCCCACCCACCCACTCCCCAGACCTGGCTGAGGGGCCAGCTGCCAAGACAGCAGCTACAAACACTAGCAGCTCCCCCACCTCTGCCAAATGCTGCTCTCACTTCCTGGAAAGCAGCTCCGTCCCTGGGCCCTGCCCAGCTTCTCAGAGACAGAGGGTGGTGAATGGAGCTCTGGAGCAGAGAACCAAGAGAACCTGGCGGGTTTGGGGGTGGGGGGTCGGCTCCAAAGAGACGTCTGCCAGGATGTGGGACCAGAAGGGAGTGGAACCATCCTGGGGTTGTGGGGGAGGCTTGCTTCAGCCCCACCATAAAAAATGCTTCTCTTTTTCCTTTCCTTCTTCCTCTCAGGGGGACCATGATCCATCCTACTGACTAGCCATTGCCCAGTGTACCTTCCCCTGCACCTACAACTTGCTCTCTGGGGCATCTTCCCAGCACATCTCCCTGTGCCTGGAGCCTGGCTGACTGTCCTCCAAGTCTAGATTCTGCCCCCTTCCCCTCCCCTGCTCCTCCATTCCAATGCTTCATTTCATCCAAAGCTCAGTCTCTGCCTTCAACACCCCTCTGATAGTTCCCCAAATTATCTCATAGCCATTTTGCATATACGTATATGTTGGTGTTGTTGAGTCATTTCAGGCATGTCTGACTCTCTGTGACCCCATTTGAGGTTTTCTTGGCAGAGACACTGGAGTGGTTTGCCATTTCCTTTTCCAGCTCATTTTACATATAAGGAAACTGAGGCAAACAGTGTTAAGTGACTTGCCCAGGGTCACACAGCTACTAAGTATCTGTCTGAGGTAGGATTTGAACTCAGGTCTTCCTGACTTCAGGCCCAATGTTCTATCTACTATACCACCCAGCTGCCCCATATCCTTATACATGCTACTAACTATTATTGTTACATTATACCCAGATAGGATGTAAGCTTCCTAATGGCAGGGACTATTTCATTGTTATCTTTGTATCCCTGAGTGCCTCGTACATAGTAGGTGCTTAATACATGCTTATTGCTTGGTCTTCTCTGCTCCATCCTTTTCTCACCTCTTTCCCTCCCTTCCTAACATATCTGCTCCACACTCCTCTCCCTTTCCCCTTAGGGTTTTCTTGTCTACTGGGAATCTTAATAAAGCTACCTGTGCTAAGGGGTTGGTGAGTATTGATGGGCCAAACTTCCCAGGAAATCAATCTGCATTGTCACAGGAATCTTTCAGAGAAAATGCCTCAGTCCAAAGAAGGGCAGCTGGGTGTTGTCCTTCATCCCCCAAGAGGACCAGAATGACATCCCTGTGCTAGAGTCAAGTTACAATGCATCTAACTGTGTCTGATCAGACCAATATGAGCTTGGAATGTTCTACCCCTTGTCCGTGTGAACATTTGGGGTGGATATTCTAAATTTGTGCATCTCATTGAAAATGCCAGGGACAGTAGCAGACTGTTGGGAAGGATATTTATTATAGGTAGATAAATCTTGGAGGCAGCACCAGGCTTGGAGTCAGGAATATCTGAGTTCAAATCCAACCTCAAGACACTTACTAGATGTGTGACCCTGGGCAAGTCACTTAATCCCAATACCTCAATTTGCTTCATTTCCTTATCTGTAAAAATGGAGACACAATGGAGAAGAAAATGGCAACCTCACCAGGATCCTTTGACAAGAAAACCCCGTAGAGTTGGACGTGACTGAACAACCCAACAACAAATCTTGCAGTGTTCTTGGATTACAGTGCCTTGATGATGGCACAGTCTATAGTGTCTGTGTGTCCAACAAGAACTGGGTCAGATGTAGGCCTGGGGCCAGGGACTAGGTGTGATTCTGCATCGCCCATCAATCAACACATGCTCACCGAGTACCTCCTAGGGGAGAATGAGGGTGAGTGCGCAGTACAGGGTGCAGGGCAAGGAGGTGGGAGGCCCAATATGAAACAAAAGCTTTCGACAAGCATCTGTTTGTTACCTTGTTGGGGAGGCTACCCAGGAACATGATAGGATGGTATTCTGGGGGTGGAGGAGCAAGAGAGACATTACGAAATTCAGCACAGCCGTGATCGACTTGTTGATAATGTGGAGAAGAAAAAATCTGGTTTCCCGGGCTTGAGGTCAGATGAGGTTCTTCTAGGAAAAAGAATAAGAAAGAAACAGTTTCTAAGAAATGAGTCCCAAAGGTTGGAAGGAGTATTTCAAAGAATAAGTGGAGATGCAAACTGATGTCTGTTGCCAAGGCAATGTGCCCTGGAGAAGAAACGATTCACATCCTACTAACTGGTCTATAACCTTGTCAGTCTGAAGAATGATGGGGTTGTGTGTGTGTGTGTGTGTGACTTTGATTTTGAGGTCATGTGATTGGACCAAACTGCCCCTTACAGATATAGAGGTGAGCATCTGGAACCATTCTGGAAAACTATTGAAAAGTAAAATTCAACATGTGGGAGTCAGTTTTTTTTCTTCTTCTTTATTTTAAATATTTTATTTTTTCCAATTGCATTTCAAAGCAATGTTTAACATTCATTTTTTTAAAAATTGAGTTTCAAATTCTATTTTCTCCCTTCCCCCCTCCTTCTTAAGAAGGCAAGCAAATTTGACGTGGGTTATACATGTGTAGCAATACAAAACATATTTTCATTTTAGTCATGTTGTAAAAGAAAACACAGACAAAAAAACCCAAGAAAAATTTAAAAAGTATACATTCAGACTTTATCAGTTCTTCTATAGAAGTGGATAGCATTTTTCATCATGAGTCCTTCAGAATTGTCTTAGAGCATCGTGTTGCTGAGAATAGCTAAGTCATTCACAGCTGTACAATGGTCTCTTGGCTCTTCTCACTTCACTTCGTATCAGTTAATATTAGTTTTTCCAGGTTTTTCTGAAACCATCCTGCTCATTATTTCTTATAGCACAAGAGTATTCTATCCCATTCATATGCCATAACTTGTTCAGCCATTTCCCATTTGATGGGCATCCTCTCAATTTCCAATTTTTTGCCACCACAAAAAGAGCTGCTATAAATATTTTTCTACATATAGGTCCTTTTCCTTTTTTTTTTTTTTTTGACCCAGTAATTCCTGAAAGGATTTTTAAAATTTTTTAAAAATTAAATTATTTTATTTGTTTTCAGTGTTCAACAATCACTTCCATATATCTTAGATTTCTTTTCCCCTCCTCCCCCTCATTCTCCCTTCCCTCTCCACTTCCTTCCTGAGACAGCATACAGTCTTGTATAGGTTCTACACATACATTCCTATTAAATACATGTTGCATAGAAGAATTAGAATGAATGGGAGAAACCATAAAACAAAACAAAGCCAAAACATAATACAAAAGAAAATGGTCTGTTTCTATCTGTGATCCAATTCCATAGTTCTTTCTCTGGATGCGGAAGGCATTTTGCCTCAAGAGACCATTGGGAATTTTTTAAGTCCTTGCATTGCAGTGAATGACTAAGTCTACCAGAAAAATTCCTCTCACACTCTGGTTGTTGCTGTGTACAAAGTTCTCCTGGTTCTGCTCCTTTCACTCAGCATCAGATCATATAAGTCCTTCCAGGCCTCTCTGAAGTCTTCCTGTTCATCATTTCTTACAGCACAATAGTATTCTATTACATTCATACACCACAATGTTCAACCATTCCCCAATTGATGGGCATTCTCTTGATTTCCGGTTTTTTACCCCCACGAGAGCCGCTATAAATATTTTTGTACACGTGGTACCCTTTCCCATTTCTATAATCTCTTTGGGATAGAGACCCAGAAGTGATATTGCTGGGTCAAAGGGTATGCACATTTTTGTAGCCCTTTGGGCATAGTTCCAAATTGCTCTCCAGAATGGCTGGATCAACTCACAGCTCCACCAACGATGAATTAGTGTTCCAACTCTCCCACATCCTCTCCAACATTTATCATCTTCCTGTTCTGTCATGTTTGCCAATCTGATAGGTGTGATGTGGTGTCTCAGAGTTATTTTGATTTGTATCTCTCTAATCAATAGTGATTTAGTGCAGTTTTTTTTGGTATGACTATAAGTAACTTTGATGCCTTTGTCTGAAAACTTCTTCTGACCATTTATCCATACTTTGAACCATTTAACCGTATCTTTTGACCATTTATCAATTGGGAAATGACTCATATTCATACAAATTTGATTCATTTCTCCATGTATTTGAGAATTTAGGCTTTTATCAGAGAAACTTGCTGTAAAATTTTTATCACAGTTTTGATTACTAAGTATGTATTTCCCTCTATCCTATAAGTCCCCTGTTTATCCTTCTCTTTCTCTCTCCTTCCACCCTGTGCCTCCTCAAATGCATTTGCTTTTGACCGCTACCTCCCCCAATCTGCCCTCCTTCTATCACACCCCACTACCACACACACCCACCTTTCTCCTATCCTTTACCCCTCCTATTTCCCATAGGGTAAGATAAATTCTATATCCAACTGACTGTATATGTTATATCTTCTACAAGCCAGTGCTGATGAGAATAAGGTTCAATTCATCCCCCCCTCCCCCGAATTCCCCTCCATTGTAAAAAGTTCTTTTGGTGCCTCTTTTATGTGAGATAATTTATCCTACCCTATCTCTCCCTTCCCCCATTTTCCACTGCATTCCTCTTTCTCACCCCTTGTTTTTATTTTTTTCATATCATCCTATCATTGTCAACTCATACCCATGCTCTCTATTCATCCTCCTTTTAACTGCCCTAAAAATAATAAGTTCTTGAGAGTTACAAGTATCATCTTCCCAAACAGGAATGTAAAAAACTTTAACCTTATTGAGCCCCTTATGATTTCTCTTTCCTGTTTACCTTTTTATGCCTTGTTTGAGTCTTGTATTTTGAAAGTCAGAATTTCCATTCAGTTCTGGTCTTTTCATCTTGAAATGCTTGAAAGTCCTCTATTTCATTAAATATCCATCTCCCTCCACCACCACCCCCGCCCACACATACACCATAGGTTTATATTAAGTTTTGCTGGGTGGATGATTCCTCATTGTGATCCTAACTCCTTTGCCCTCTGGAATACCATATTCCAAGCCCTCCACTCTTTTAATGTTGAAGCTGCTACATCCTGCATGATCCTGACTGTGGCTCCATGATACTCGAAATGTTTCTTTCTGGCTGCTTGTAACATTTTTTACTTGATCTAGGAGTGCTAGAATTTGACTATAATATTACTGAGAATTTTCATTTTGTAATTGGTAGAATCTTTCAATTTCTATTTTACCCTCTGGTTCTAGGATATCAGGGAAGCTTTCTTTGATAATTTATTAAAACAGCATGTCTAGACTATTCTTAATAATTCTTAAATTATCTTTCCTTGATCTATTTTCCAGGTCAGCTCTTTTTCCAATGAGATATTTCACAATTTCTTCTATTTTTTTCATTCTTTTGCTTTTGTTTTATTGTTTTATGATGTCTCATGGAGCCATTAACTTCCACTTATCCAATTCTAATTTTTAAGAAATTATTTTCTTCAGTGAGCTTTTGTACCTCCTTTTCCATTTGGCCTATTCTCTTTTTTAAGGTGTTATTTTCTTCAGTATTTTATCTTCTGTCTCCTGTACCAAGCTGTTGACACTTTTTTCAGAATTTTCTTGCATCACTTTCATTTCTCTTCCAAGTCTTTATCTACCTCTCTTACTTGATTTTTAAAATCCTTTTTGAGCTCTTCCATGACCTGAGACCAGTTTGTATTTTAGATGTAACCTTTTTGACTTCATTGTCTTCTTTTGAGTTTGTGTACCCCTAGACTGGAGAGGACACTGTCCCAAACTTCAGGTTTTTGGTTCTGCTATTTTCAGAGCTAGTTTGGGGGTGGGAGTCTGTTAGTTTTCAGTTCTTACAAGGTAGTGTTATCTAAAGAGAGATGTGGTCACTATTCTCCTGGCTTATGGGCCAGGATCTGTGAATAACCATAAGCATTTTTTCACACTCTGAAACTGTTACTAGGATCCCACTCCCCGGAAGCTGCATGCTATATAGTGTGTTAGTGCTCCTCCTTGCCCTGGATCTGTGACCCAGAACCATGCACAGGTGGCACAATAGGGTCCTGCAACCAGTGCCAAGAAAGGACCCCTGTGATCTCCTTCTTACCAGGTCTCCAACCCCCTTACTGTCTGTGAGCCTAGAGTCCTGGAAGTCACTTCTGCAGATTCAGTCACCCCTAAGGCAGCTTCTGGCTTGCCAGGTAAAAGTTGCACAAGACCATGCTCCTTTCTCACCCCAGTGAGACAGGCATTTGCTGCTGAACTTCTAAATTATCTTGGACTGGAAAATTGTTTCACCTGGTCCTCTTGCTGGTTCTTCTCCTCCAGAATTCATTTTGAAGTATTATTTAAAAATTATTTGGGAGGGGAATTTGGGAGAGCTCAGGTGAGCCCTTGCCTTCACTCCACCATCTTGGCTCCCAGATCCATGTTTCAATAAGCATTTATTAAATGATTATCATTTTCTGGGAACTGTGTTAAACACTGAGGACACAAAGAAAAAGTGAAAATAAGACTGTAACTTCAAGGAGCTTATATTCTAATGGGGAAGATATAGATGAATCATTAATATTTGTTTATATATACACATATACATACATTCTATATATAATATATATTTTATATGCATATATAAAATATATATATATCATACAAAAGTTATGAGCTCAGCACAATGACTCTGTAGACCTTCACTTTGGTAGTCAGTCTAATACCTCTTCTCTCCCATACTTTTCTTTGGAGCCTCCCAAACACTGAGCTAGCTCTGGCAATGCGTGCGTCAACCTCATTGTCAACGTGTGCATCCCTGGAAAGGACACTACCAAGGTAAGTGAACTTATCCACAGCATTCAGAACTTCTCCATTTGTTGTAACTGATGGTTCCACATATGATGGTATGGTGGTGGCTGATGGAGCATCTGTGTTTTCTTGGTGTTAATTGTTAGGCCAAAATTAACATAGGTAGCAGAGAATTGATCTTTATCTTACTGCATCTATACTTGGTAGATATGGACCAGCACCATGCCAGGAAATTGAATCGCTTCCATTTGAACTGTCTTAGGAAGATTCTGGAGATAAGGTATATGGTACCAGACCCTGACGTCCTTACTCAAGCTAAACTGCCAAGCATTTAAACTATCCTTCAGAGAGCACAACGCTGATGGGATGGCCTCACTGGTCAAATGCAAAATATATGCTTGCCAAAAAGACTATTTTATGGCAAATTCGCGTGGGGCAGGCGAACACATGGTAGTCAGAAGAGGTGATACAAAGACACCTTCAAGGTCTCTCTCAAGAACTTTGGAACTGATTGTGTGACATGGGAGATGCTGGCACAGGACCGCTCAGCATGGCATGCTCACATCAGAAAGGGTACTGTGTTCTATGAGCAAAGCAGAATTGAAACAGCACAAAGGAAACATAGTATGTGCAAATTTGGAGTATTTACTCCAAACGTTCACACGGATTATCTGTGCCCAATCTGTGGTAGAGCATTCTGAGCTTGTGTTGGTTTGACCAGCCGCAGTCAGACACATTGAAACTTGACTTTATCATGGTGATGTCATTTTGGTCCTCTGAGAACGAAGCGCGACTATTATATATAATACGTATATATATGTATATACGTATTATATATAATAGAATTTAGTATATATGAGTCATAACACACAAGTTAGACATTAAAGGAAGGTAAAGAACATCTGATTGCCCCAAAACTGAAAGGATTGCATCATAAAATAATGTTTTTCAGGACTGACCTTAGTGAGGTCAGAAGCTATAACAGAATATGCTTCTGGGGAAACAGGCTGAGTTCCCTGCCCCCAAATATCTTTTTAACTTCCTAGCAAGTTGCCTACCATTCCACCATCAGCGATCTAAGTCTCTAGGATGTGAGGATTCCAAAAAGCCTTCTCCTTGTCTCTTCCTCTCCCTCAGGTCCAGGATTCTTTCTGGGTGGTCATAGAGAAAAGAGAGTTGTTGCTGCTGCTTGGCATTTTTTCTTTAGTTGCTGAAGCTCTGAGAATTCCTTCTCTCATGAATCATTTCAAGTTCTAAGTGTTACATATAAAGGAAGTGCAGCCATGTGGGAAAAAAGGTTATGTGACTTACCTACAGGTATACAGTAAATGTCAAAGGTGAGACTGACCACAGGTCTTCCTGACTCTAAGTCTAACATTCTGACCTCTATAAGAGGCTTCTTTCTCTACCAGGAATACCCATCACCTTAGTAAGGATTAAATGGGTGCTGCCTGAGAATGACTTCACCAGGATGGCCTCCAGAATAGGGGAGTAGTAGAAAGAGAGAGAGGGAGGAAAGGATTTTTGAAAGGGTTGGTGGGAGAGTCTCAAAGAAACTTCATAATTTTACATAAAACCAGCCTTCTCAGGTGATACCCCAGGGTTTTCTAATGCGCAAGTAACTCCATTATTCTGAGTCAGCCTGCCATAATAAGCAATGCCTGTTTACTTCAAGATAGAGACCAGTAGGGACAGAGAACTCCTTCTCCAGTCATGGGCACAGCTGATCATTTTTAAAACAGCAATGATGTCAACAAATCTTAATTACAGTGAACATTGATTTAGGAAACACTGCCGAAACAATATGAATTTTGATTAGCATATTCTGATTCCAGTATGGTCAGGTCTCAGGAATGGCTTAATGTGCCCACTCACACTTCTCAAGAGCAAAGGGTGAGAGAAGGAAAGAGTACTGAGTCATTCTTTAATTTTAGTCTGTCTATACTAGCAAGAGAATGACCAGGGTAATATTTCTCAAAGCAAAATCTACTTTGATTATAGGCATACTGATGAGGTTTTGGCTCTTGGTGGGGTAATTTCTGTCTAGAAAATTGTTCCTAACATATCTCAAGGAAGACACGAGAAAGAAAAGATGCTGAAGCAGCATGGGTAGACCAATCTGCCTAGAATACTACCTTTATCCTAGCACTCTATTACTTGAAAATATTAAAATATTCACTGTCTTCTGTCTTAATAACTTAAAACTCTTTTCCTGTTTTCTAAGGCTCTCCAGAATCTGCTGCTACTCTCTCTCTCTACCAACTAATTTCTTACTATTCCACAATACAAATTTGTTCCCCACCCTGCTACAGGAGGTCAATGGTTCCCATTTAGTGGCTCACAAACCCCTTTGTTGTTCTGACAATGGTACAAAGGGCTCATAATAACAAATCTTTAATGGCACCTTAAGCAGTAAATAATTGCCCAATTATGCTACAAATGTATTTTTTCCTTTGTGACAACAAGTATGTGCATATTTAAAGCATTATAGGTTTTTATCTTTAGCAATTTAAAACCATCATGATCGTGGGTACAATAATTTAACTTTTCATACAGCAATTACATCAAGCTCTGTTTCTAACCAGCGCATGTTCTTGCATTCTCTCAAACTGTCATCAAACTGTTTTCAAACCATGCCAAGGGTTCAACATTCAAGCACAAACTGACTCCCAATAGATGGTCCCTCATTTACGTTCCGCACACCGCACCAGAGTATCTCCTTGTTCCTCAGTACCTCATTAGCTATGCAGTCTTGTGATCAAAAGGTTATGAACGTTTCCATTTGAAAATCATGATCATGGGACACACACATTATAAGCCATCTTGAAACCATCATGGACCATCACAAATGTTCTATAGACACAAACAAAGCCTTTCATTGCAATATTAAGACTATTTTCCAGTTTAAACATCCTCTACTTATGTTACTATTCTATCTAGTGGATTTTCAAATGAACTGGTTGGCAACATTGGTCAGTTTTCAGTAGGAAAGTTAATATTTTATGTTGTTACTAGTTGTTTATTTTCATCATAGCTAAAAATTAAAAAAAAAAAAGTTTCTATCTCTCAGTGAGAGAGCTTGTAAAATTCTACCATTTTCCACCACATATTTGTAGGAGCAAGCTTTTTCACTTTATTCTTATTTTAAATCAAAATACAGAAATAAACTCAATGCAGAACCAGATTTAGGACTGTGTTTCTCTGGTGTTGAGCCAAATATTGTAAACCTTTGTTCAAATAAAGAAGTCCAACAGTGAAATTAAATTTACATGTAATTATCATATTACGTTAAACATCTTCCAAGTGGTAACTTATTTCATTAAAAATGTTACTTATAATAAACAAAATTTGCAAAATAAGGAAATTTAATATGAAATCTTGCAGAAAATTGCAAGCTTAGGAGATAATGTTGGAATACTTTTAATTATGAGAAAATGTCCCACATAAAATATTTGTAATTATTTTATTAATTAGAGTTTTATAATTTCATAGTTAGAATTTTCATTACCATAGAATAAAATTTTATATTTATAATTGTGGCATAAATTTTATTTTGGAGCTTTACAATTTTATTTTTATACTTTGATTTCATTTATGGTTATTTTAAGCACTGAAATAAATCTAATATTATGAGTCATCTATTCAGTTACCTTTGGGACACATAGCATTTTGGTTGTTGTTTGTGTTGTGAAAAGGGGTTTGAGAAACAAAAAACGTTTTGGAGCCCTGTAGTAGTTGATCATGTCTCCATCTTCTGTATACACCATGCTCATTCTCACCTCTGGGCCTTGGATTGTGCTCTCTCTGAGTTGGATTGCCCCTTCTTTGCCCCTCTGTCTGTTTATATTTTACTCAAGGTTTACCTTAAGTCCTCCTTCCATTATTAGGGAACTCCAGGTGAGGAACACCCCTCTACCAATGCAGCTCAGGATCTACTCTGTGGCTACTGGTCCTAAAGAGTTATCTTGGACTCACTCTGGACACTTTTTTTTAGGGAAAGGAAGGAGAAGAGAACAGGCATTTATTGAGTTGTTGTTATTCAGTTGTTTCAGTCATTTTTGGCTCTTCATGACCCCATCTGGGGTCTTCTTGGGAGAAATAATGGAGTGGCTTGCTGAAACTGAGGCAAACAGGGTGAAGTGATTTGTCCAGGGTCACACAGCTAGTAAGTGTCTGAGGCTGGATTTGAACTAAGGTCTTCCTGATTTCAGGTCTGGCACTCTATCCTTTGTACCATCTAGATGACTTTTTTTATGGGGGAAGGGAGTAGATACATGTAGTTTTTGGTAACATACATTAAGTGGCACTAATTACACACTGTAAGGTTAGGCCACTTGTCCAGGGCCAAATAGCCAGTAGGTGTCAGTGTCTGGACATGAACCCAAGTTTTTCTAGTTTTGAGGTCAAATCTCCATTTACTACTCCCTCACTGCCTCTCTAATTTGGTCACAGAGCCGTGAATCTTAGAGTTAGAAGAGACCTCAAATGACATCTAATCTAATTTCCCTTGTACTTCTACCTAATTGAGTAATAAGAATTTAAGCACCTACTATGTCCTCAAACTAGTTGTGTGATCCTGGGCAAGTCACTTCACTCTGCCTCCGTTTCCTCATCTGTAAAATGAGCTGGAGAAGGAAATGGAAACCACTCCAGTATCTTTGCCAAGAAAACCCCAAATGGGTCCCAAAGAGTCAGACAGGACTGAAACAATTGAATAACAACATGTTCTAGGCACTGGAGACACAAGTACAAAGACTGAAAAAAATCCACCCTATTTGCAATAAATTTACATGACAATGAAGGAAGTACAAAGTACACCCATAAGTAAATTCAGCACAAACATAAAGCAGATAAATACCAGTAAAAATGAATAGTTAAATACAAAGTAAACACAAATAAAAGTCAATATAAAGTAGTCAAAATATAAGGTAGTTTGGGAGGCAAGGCACAAGCCCTTGGGGGATCAAGAAAGGTTTCCATGGCCCTTGATCTGTTTTAAAGGAAGAGAGGTCAAGAGAGACTCCATTGCAGACCTGGGAGAAGGCAGATATGTGAAATGTAGTAGCATATGTGAAGAACACAGATGAGACTTATTTGGCTGAAAAACAGAAAAGTCCAACAAGCTTAGAAAAATGAATTGGGGCCAGTGTGTGTGAGGAACTTTGCCATCTAAGCTGAGGAGTTTCCATTTGAATCTAAAGGATCTCCTGGAATGAACAGAGTGGGAGAGTGACAAGGTCAGACTTGTGCTTAAGGAGAATGGTTTGGGCAGCAGTGGGGAGGATGGCTGGAGGATGGAGAGGTTTGAAGAAGAGACACCCACAAGGAAGGTGCAAGCAGTAGTCAGGGTGACAGGCACTGAGGGTCTGAACTAAGGTGGTTGCTGTGCGAGTGGGCAGGAGTGGACAGATAGGAAAGAAGTGGAGTAGAAATGGCAAGATCTAACAATGGATTAGATATGTAGGGTAAGAGACAGAGCAGACTAGAGGGTGGCACTGGTGTTATGAATCTGGGAGACTAAAAGGATGGTGGGGTCTTGGACAGAGATGGAAGTCTAGCAAAGACCAGGGCCTGAGGGAAAATAATGAGTTCAGTTTGGGACACAAAGAGTTTGAGATGACTATGGGATATCTTATCAAGCAGTCCAATGGAGATGGCTGAAGCTCAGGAGAGAGATTGAAGCTGGATGTATATATGTATCCGTGTGTTTACACATATGTGTATATATACACACATACTATATATATACATACATATGTATATATAACTTCCAGATCTATCCAGTTCCAATCTCATATATATATAGGTTATGTAGTATGCATGTACATATATGTACACATATACACACATATAGATATATAAGATTGGGACTGGATATATATGGAAGTCATTTGCAGAGTGATAATAATTAAACCCATGGGAAGTTTCTGAGACAAAGAGTGGGGAGGGAATGAAAGAGGGAGAAAGAGAGAGAGAGGAAAGAGAGAGGAGAAAGTGTAAGAGGAGAAAGAGAGACAGAGAGAGAGGAGAGAGAGGGAAAAAGAGAGGAGAGAGAAAAAGAATGTAAGAGAAAGAGAGAAAAGAGAAAAAAGAACGTAAGAGGAGAGAGGAGAGAGAGTGTAAGAGGAGAAAGAGAGAGAGAGACTTTGTGAGAGGGAATTTTGTTATCTCCTGAAGAAGTCCTTGTTTTCTAGAATTCTAATGACTTTGAAGTTTGTCCCTCATACTGAACTCAAATCATCTTCTCTTTGATTTCCTCTCCTTGTTGTCTGTTCTTCCCTCTGGGGTCAAGTACAAAGGAATTTCATTCCTTTCCCATGTGGGTCCTTCCAGTATGTGAAAGCAATTATCATATCCCACCTTAGTCTTCTCACCTCTAGGTAACCCAACCCTGGTTCTGTCCCCCAGCTGTCATCTGGTGTGGCCATCTGGACATCCTTCTCTGGTCACTTTCCAGTTTGCCACTATGACTGCTCCTATGTAGTGCTAACAGCTGAGCACAACCGCTCCATGTGGTCTGACCAGTGCAGGGTGTAGCCAGACTATGACTTCTTCATTCCTGGAAGCTAAGACTGACCCTCTTCATGGAAACTGAGATTGCCTTTGTTTTAACACTGGCTGGTCGCTATTGACTCGTACCGAGCGTACAGTCCCTTTGGCCCCCACATCTTTCACATGAACTGCTTATAATCCATGTTTCCCCCATCTTGTATTTATGTAGGTGGTTTTTTTTTAACTCAAGTGCATTTTATGCCACTAAATTTCATCTTGTTAGTCAAGTCAACAAGCATTTATTAAGTGCCTACTATCTTCCAAGCACTGTGTTAAGCACTGGGGGTACAAAGAAAGGCAAAAAATGGTCTCATCGCCCAAGAAGCTCGTAATCTAATGAGTAAGATGTCTAAACTCTCTACAAACATAGAGATGGGATCAATTGGAGATAATCTCAGAGGAAGGCACTAGCATTAAGGGGGATTGGGAAAGGCTTCCTGTACAAAGTGGGATTTTAGCTGGGACTTGAAGGAATCCAGGGAAGCCAGGAAGCGGAAAGGAGGAGGAAGAGTGTTCCAGGCATGAGGTACAGCCAGGGAAAATATATGGAGTCAGGAGATGGAGCGTCTTGTTCAAGAAACAGCAAAGAGGCCAGTGCCACTGGATCAAAGATTATGTTTGTGTATATGTGTGCATGCATGTGCATATATACATGCATGTATATCCATGTGTACATGTGTGTGTGCATGTGTGTGCATGTGTGTATGTGTGTGTGCGTGTGTTTAGGGGTGATGACTAAGGTGAAAAAACACTGGAAAGGTAGGAAGGGGCCACATCAAGAAGAGTCTTAAATACCGAAAACAGAATTTTATTTGATCCTGGAGGGTGGAGGGAGCCAGGTGAGTGGGAGATGGGTCCTGAATGTGGTCAGAGCTGCATGTCAGCAAGTTTGGAGGGTGGATGGGAGTAAGGAGAGAGTCAGGGAAGCTAAGTACAATAGCTCAGGAGTAAAGTGATGAGGGCTTGCCCCGGGTGGTGATAGCATCAGAGGAGAGAAGGAGGTTGTGTATACCACACATGTCAACGAAGGCAAAATCCATGAAATTTGACAACAGAAAGGATCTGATGGGGAAGGTGAGAATGATTGGAGAGGTCTGAGAGGATGTTCGGTTGTTTAGTCATGTCTGAATTTTCCTGATACCATCTGGGGTATTCTTGGCAGAGATATTGAAGTGGTTTGCCATTTCTTACTCCAGCTCATTTTACAGATGAAGAAACTGAGGCAAATAGGGTGAAGTGACTTGCCCAGGGTCACACAGCTAGTAAGTGTCTGAGGCTGGATTTGAACTCAGGTCTTCCTGACTCCAAGCTTAGTGCCTTATCCACTGCATCACCCAGCTGCCCCCACTTTCATTCCATTTGATCATTGCTTCCCCCAGGCAAGACTTTTCTGATTCCTGACTATATGTGAACTATCCTTTCCAGGTTTTCTCATCCACAGATTGGATAAGCAGCAATCTGTGTCTCCATCAGGTCACTCAGAACAAGACCATGATAACAGGTGATGGAGAGAAAAGAGAGTTATCAAATGTTAGGTCAAATCTGTTTTCTCTGTCCAGGAAAATAATCTTTGGACTGAGCAGCCTAAAACAAAATGACAAAACGTCTCGTGATATAAATGAAGAGAAAGCCCCTCACTGCCTTGGACGACTTCAATCCACCAGTCCTGGATTACCTACATGCAGATACTGAAAGAGTCTGTGGATAGGATTGCTGAGATGCTGGCAAAGATCTTTGAAAAACTGGAGCTTGAGAGAAGTGTCAGGCAACTATAGATCAGTAAATGTCCCCATTTAAAAAGGGGGGGGGGTGTTTGAGGGAAGACTCTTTAAACTTGAGATCAGTGAGTTTGATTTTGATTCCTAGAAAAATTTGAGATACATTTTTAAAGGGATGATTTGTGAGCATTAGAACAGGAAGTGCCTTTTCTTCCTCAGAAAATGGGGTCATGACCAATCTTAAAGCAGAGATGGGAAATGCACCTTTTTTTTTTTTTAATTGGAGAGATGGAGGACTATGGGTGTGGAACACTACATATTCTGTCAGAATTTGTTGGTTAGTTTCCCTGAACTGCTTTCACCACCTTGTCTTTCATTTTTATTTTTATTTTTGGTTACAAAGGGTGGTTCACTGAAAGGGGAAGAGATGGATGAAATCAAAGTGATAGAAAAGTAAGGACATTTTTTTAAAGTAATGGTTAAGTATAAGACAGACATGATACATGTGCTATCAATTGCAATTATCCTCTTAGATGCTTCTTAGTATTTTTTTTTTGGTGGGAAAGATCTGTAGGGAGGTATTTATTAGAATATGATGAATTAAAAACAAAATGTATCAGTAAATATCTTTTCTTTAAAAAAAAAAACCAAAACCCTGTCTCCACTCTTTCTTATCTGCTTCCAAAAAAAGGGTTATTTCAGCATCATTTTATTTTTTTTGAACAGGATCACTAGACTAGTAGAAAGAAGATATTGTAGACAATTGTATTCTTAGATCATAGCAAAGCATTTGGTTAGGTCTGTGATATGCTCATGGAAATTATAATAATAATGACAACAAAAACATAAAAATAACTAGAAATTCCATGTTGCTTTAATTTTGGCTAAGTACTTAACAAATATTATCTTACTTAAAATTTAATATTTAATCTTCACACAGCCCTAGGGGATAAGTACAATTTTTATCTCCATTTTACAGATGAGGAAATTGAGGCAGACAGAGGTTAAGTGACTTGCCCAGGGTCACACAGCTAGTAAGTGTCTGAAGCTGTTTTTGAACTCAGGTCTCTTTCACTTCGGGTCCAGCACTATCTACTAGCTGATTTGGAAAGCAATCATTAATTCATGAGCATCAACTTGAAGAAACATCTGGAATGGCCCATGGATTTGTCCTTGGCCCTGTGTTGGTCAACATTTTAATCACTTAGCAGGAAAAAGGCATTATCATCAACAACTAACATAACAATGAACTTCAATAAGATTGGGGGTGAATAGGTAAAAGGATGCCCATTATCAATATTGTGCTGGAAAAGAGAAGAAAAAAGAAGTAGAAAGAATTAGAAAAGGCAATAAGGAAACAAAACTATCGTTCTTTGCAGATGATATGAGGATATACTTAGAACCCTAGAGAATCAACTAAAAAACTACTTGAAATAATTAACAACTTTAGCAAAGTTTCAGGATACAAAATAAACCCCCATAAAACAATGAACCTCTATGGAGCACTTTAAGGTTTACAAAACATACAAGATCACCATGTGAGACAGGGACCACAGATGTATTATTACTCCCTTTTTACAGATATGGCAACTGAGTCTCAGAAAAGCAAAGGGATTTGTTCATGGTCACATGGTCAGAATAGCACCCCAGAGAGGCAGGATTCAGTCCCAGGTCTCTTCTGACTCCAAGGCCAGCACTCTTTCCACCTCACACCCCTACCTCTACACTGACATTCATTCCCCCATTTTCAGGTGACGCAACACAAGAAGGAGCATCTAACTTACTCAATGACAGTTTTAGGATCAAAAGTGGGCTAGAAAAATAAGCAGAAGCTAATAAGGTGAAATATAATAGAGTTAAATGTGAATTCCTACATTTGAGTTTAAAGAAATCATCCTCCCAAATAAAGGATGGGGGAGTGGTCTGCCTACAAAAGTAGTCCATGTGAAGAAGATCTGGGGGTCTTGGTGGCTTTCAGGATGGTTGTCCAAAAGCCAAGACTTTTTTAGACTACCCTGAGAATGACCTGGTATCTAGGATGAGGAAAGGATGGCCATTCTGCCTTGAGGTCACATCTGGAGTTTTTTAATTCCATACTTAGCACCAGATTTTAGGAGGGATATTGTCAGGGCACTTGGAAAGAACTTCCAAAATGATGAACTCATAAGAGTATCTGAGCTTCTGAGTATGGACAAACCAGGTTGAGTTCACAGAGGGACTGGAGATGATTTCATAAAAGAATCTGTGGAGGGAACTAGGATTATTCAGCTTAGATCAGAGAAGACTCGAGATGGGCAAGCTATAGCTGTCTTAATGTATCTGAAGACCTGCCATGGGGAAGAGCCATGAGCCCAGAGGTCAGAACTAGGAACAACGAATAAGAAGACAAAGACGTAGAATATTTCAGCTCAAGAGCAAAGAAATCCTTCCTAACAATTGGAATGGGCTGCCTCAGCAAGTCATGGGATAGACCCTCTTTCACTAGCAGAGGGAAGATGGCGGAAACTACCAGGCTCTACTCTGTGAATGGGGTTGCCATCACTCTGGAGCAGACAACTGTAACAAGGAAAGTTATCCTGCTTTTAGGGGGATTTGGGTCAATCATGTATATAGGTGATCGTTTGCAAACATCAACAATGATCATAGTGATGCTGATCTAGCAAGAGAGGAATTTCTGGTCAGGTTCAGGTTGAAATAGATGGTCTAGGGGGTTTTCTTTTAGCTCTGAGATTCTTTGATTTCATTCCCTGTTGGTCTCTCTGTAACTCAGATTGCACCAATTGTCTATATTTTGCATTTAATGCCCTAGTGAACATTGTATTATGGTTGTCTCCACAATAAGAGGGTGAGGACTTTGTGTTTAGAGCACATATTTTATACCCATCAATACATCATAACCTAGTGGTGAGCATATAGTGAAGGCTTTGTAAGTGTCTGTTGGTAGATTAACATGTATAGTTTACTCCTGGGGAAGAGGGGATGCCTCAGTAGATCCAGGGAATTGTTTCTTAGCTTTAATATACTGAAGGGGTTTCCTCCAAATTCTACTCCCAATTCCATGGAAAACAAATACTCTCTCTAAAATCAAGAAATTCTCCAGAGATTTGTTGAGCCCTAAGATTCATTTCTGGAGCATCAACATGGCTTTTCTTCCTATAAACAATAAATCTAAAACTACTTAGATACCGCACAGATTCACTGTTATATTCATATTCGGGGTGTGTGTGTGTAAAAGTCTTACAATGGTGCCTTCTAAAAACCATCCCAGATCCATCCATCAACTTTTCCTAAGCTAATGGTCAGTGTGAAAGCTACTAAATGCTAAATGCTTTTCTCTAAAGCAGAGGCCCCCTCTATCTTATTTTTTGACTTGTGGATAAAGCAGTAATCCCCCACTGCCTGTGGGTTCAAGAAGGAAAAGTTCAGAAATCAATCATCAGGTCAGTTGGGCCTCAATACTTGGATGCACTAAAAAAAATCTTGAAGACAAAAAGATTTGCTTTGTTAAAAGAATCCATACTCTGATGACCAGACTAACATTGTAATATTTGCTTTTAGGAAGTTCATTTTCCCCCATGCAACCACAGATCAAGTGATTCTAACTGAGCCAAAGGAAGCCTGTTCTAGGGGAAATTTCTCGTGAATATGGAAATGATCATCCATGGACCTGTATTCATGGCAATGGAAAGGTATAAGAAGCTAACTTCATTGTTTATATCAATTCCTTTGCGTTCTGCCCTTATCTTCAGTTTTCTTACCACACCCTCCTTTCCTTGTCTTCCAAAGTTCTGGTGACAGGTGCCACAATGACTATCGAGCCCACCAGTGGGTCTCATGTTCCACAGTTTTCCAGTTTTGGGGGACCTACTAGAGCAGGCACTTGGACCATACAACCTTGGAGAGCCCAGGGTCATCTCTGCATAACTGAGAGGAATTTGAGAGGATTAAGATTTTTAAAAAACTTTAAGCAATCATTGCTAGCATTTATAGAGTGTTTACTGTGTGGCCAGCAATATGTTTTACGAATATTATCTCCTTTGACCTTTACAACAATAAAGTAGGTATGCTGTTATTATCCCCATTTTACAGTTGGGGAAACTAAGTCAGACAGGGTTAAGTGATTTGCCTAGGGTCACATAGCTAGTAAGTATCTGCGGCCAGATTTGAACCCATCACTCTATCCACTGTGCCATCTAGCTGCTCCTTAAAATAAGAAAATCCTTCACTATAGTCCTTCTTCGGTCCCTCCTGGTGGTAGAGGTAGGATCAATCCTTGTTTCTTGAAGGCCATCCTAGGTCATATCAAGTCAGGAAGATGACATTTGTCTGAGGTCCAGTTGAGACAGACTCAATACCAGCTTGGGGTTGGTCAAGTTGTTCAATATTTGGGCCATAGCAACTCTTAAAAACCATCGCCCAAGTCAGAGTGTTATGGCAGGTGATCATGGAAAAAGGAGCCACACCAGTGTAGGGAGGGTAGCTTAAGGATAACGCTTTCTCTCTCCTCAAATTGTACAAACCATACTGAGCAGTACAACCCAGGTAAGGGCAGCTAGCCTTTATCCAACAGCTGCAATCCAGTTGTCAGCAGGTATCTACACGAGCATCTATCTAACTGAGGCTTCAGACCTCAAGAGGGATGGAAGGCATAGTCCTTGCCTCCACGTGTGGAATAGAATTGACATCCATAAGAAAATAAGTAGATGAAGTGAGCATAAAGTTACAAAGTGTCACATTGGGTATGACAGACATTATGCACCACAGGAATTCAGAGGAGAGGGAATCCACGAAGCCTGCAGCAGTCCAGGAAGGCTTCGTGGAGGTGGTGGCATTTGAAAGATGGCAGGATCTGGATTGGTGGACAGAAGGTGGGGAGCATATTCCAGGCAAGAGGAGCAACAAGAAAGAAGACTTTTGGGGCTAAATGAAAAATGGCATGTTTGTGGTCTGATCTCACTCCTTTAATTATTTCCTGTTTTTCTTGTATGTAGCTTGTTGTGCATAAATTTGCTTGAATGTTGTCTCCTCCATCAGACATAAGCTCCTTGAAGGCAGGGACTGTCTTTTGCTTCTTTTTGTATCTCCACTGCTTAGCACAGAGCCTGGTACATTTTTTTCAGTCATTTTTCAGTGGTGTTCAACTCTTTATGAGCCCATTTGGGGTTTTCTTGGCAGAGATACTGGAGGGCATTATCTTCACCAGTTCATTTTACAGATGAGGAAACTGAGGCAAATAGAGTGAAGTGACTTGCCCAGAGTCACAGAGCTAGTACGGAGCTGAGGCCAAATTTTAACTCAGGGAGATGAGCATTTCTAACTCCAAGCCAAATGCTCTATACAGTTAGCTGCCCAATTATCATCTGTTCCCCACCGCCCCCCAAATCTCTTGTAACAAAGAAGAACAATGAAGCAAAGCTAGCTAACAGAGTGGCCATGCCTGGTAGTCTATGCTACATTCTGTACCCATAATCTACCACCTGTTTATTGAGGAGGGGTTATATGTTTCATTGGGGACCTATGGGACCAAGTCTGGTCACTTGTGATAACTTTTACTTCAATGTACGGAAGGGAGCTCCAGGACCTAAAAGAGTTAACACCCCTCCCCAAGTGCTAAACTTACCATGGGGAGGGATTCCTCAAGCACTTGGGAAAATCTGGCGCAGAGAGGTATTTCCAAATTATTGGGAGCAGAATTATTTCCCTCTGAGGTATCTTAATTTTATCATTATGGTACATTATAAAAAGTTAAGTCTTTACTCCTACAAGGACATTCTTTAACTAATATCTTTCTCTCCATTAGCTTTTGCTGCACTCACACTATTTATGTTCTGGGCAATGACTGGGAACCATACTGCTGACAGAGTAATTTCGCTTTCTTAATGCACTTCACAGTTTTGATGGTGACTCTGGAGGAACTAACTTTGACTATCTTTTTTTTTTATTGACACCTCTTTTACAGTTAAAGGCTTCTGCTCTGTCTCCTAGTAACATAGAAAATAGTGCTTGAATCCAAGGTGACATATCATATTTTAACAAAAGAGGAGGGATGGTATTGGTGAACGGTAAGGAGGTGGAATTTTTTTTTAACTGAATAACAACTCTCATCTCATGTAACTCATGCCACTGGGGGTGAGGCTCATTCAAAGCACAACATCCTTTGAGAGAATGAGAAAACAAATCCAAAGGCCCAGACAGGGGTGCTACCATTCAAGAGTACAGCCGAATCAAGCTGGGAAAATTGAGTCACTCCTGAGGCTCGTTCTTAAGGGTCAGTGAGGAGGGATAGCTCCTACCTCCAGAGGGGAAGCTTAGGGAAGGGATACAGGACTCAAGCCTCAGACTTTGCTTTCTTCTTGGAGAAACTGAGGTCTTACAGAACAAAAACAATGATACTGAGAGTGATTCCATTAAACACAAGTAAAGATGCTATGCGAGTTGTCAGAAAGTTGTCTGGTGAAAGTCTATTACAGAGATGCTACGGATTTGCAACTGGCAATAATTTGGACCCTGCTTGAAGTTTCCCTGTGAAAGCTGGCTTTGCTAAATTTAGCAGACTTAAAGATAGCTAGCATTAATGACTAGCAATTATATAGCACAGTGTGGTTGGCCAAGCACTATACATATGTAAAAACTGAGAGGAGATCATCAGATTTCACAATTAAGGGATCATTATTATTATCATCCCCGTTTAACAGATGAGGAAACAAAGACCAAGAGAAGTTAAATTTGGAGGCATGAATTTACAAGCTGTTGTCAGATGTAGGATTTTAATTCAGGTACCACTGATGGGCAGCCAGATGGTGAAGTAGATCACTCATCAAATCCAGCCTTAGACACTTCCTAGCTGTGTGACCCTGGGCAAGTCACTTTACCCTGTTCGCCTCATTTTTCCCATTTGTCAAATGAGTTGGAGAAGGAAATGGCAAATCACTCCATTATCTCTGCTAAACGGGGTCATCGAGAGTCAGACATGACCAAACAACAACTATTACAGACTCCAGGTCCAGCACTCTATCAGCGGACATTACTGTGTCCTCCAATTAAGAGTAAAGAGACAGAACTTAGCTGAAGAACCTTGTTTTCTTCCTTACTTGATTTCCTATTTTGCTCCTCACAGAAGCTATACCAAACTATCTCTCCCTTCAAGCTTCCTATACCTCCCTATCCCCTACTTCATCTGCAAACTTCCTCTACTTGTAGTTATTCCTGTCAAAACCCTGTAACATCATCACGCTTTCTTCTCCTTTCCACCAATCTCTGACAATGAGATGGTTATTTTCCTCACCGATGCCAACCCACGTTCCCACATATGCCTTTGATCACATCTCATCCCATCTTTTCCAACAAGTGGCTCTCTCAATCATCCCTTCTCTCTAATCTTCAACCTTTCCTTGTCTCCTGTTTCCTCCCCTACTTTCTTTAAATATGTCCAAGTCTTTTTGCTTAAAAATAAATAATCCTTCAAAAAACTCCACCATCGCTTTAACCTATTGTCCTATATTTCTTTTCTTTCTTCACCTAGAAAGAAGCTCTCTGCACTTGCTGTTTACAGTTCTCACCTTTTCCCTTACTCCTCAACCTTCTGCAATCTGGCTGCTGATCTCACTCAACCGAAAACTGTTTCCTCCAAATCTCTTTGTTGCCAAATCTACTGATCTTCTCTCAGTTCTCATCTCTTGTTTTGGGCACTGATGGTCTCTGGGATTGCATGACCCTACTGTTGCCTTGCTCTTCTCCTGTCTGACAACATCTTCTGTTCCAGCTCCTCGTCCATATCTGTCCTGGACCCACTTTTCTTTCCCTGTTCTCTCTCTTGTTGGTCTCATCAGCTTTCATGGGTTTGTTTATTGGCTCTACAGAAAGGACATGATCTTTATATCCCACCATTCTCTCCTCTGTGCTTCATCACCAACTGCCTCTTGGACATTTCAAACTGGATGTTCCAGAGATAACTCAAACTCAACGTGCCTAAAACAGAGCTCATGATCTTTCCCCCAAACCTACCACTCTCCCCAATTTCCTTATTTTTGTGAAACATATCACCATTTGTCCTATTTCTTGAGTCCACAGCCTCAGTAGCAGCCTAGACCTCTCACTCTCCCTCCCTCCTCCCTCCACTCCATTGCCAAACATTGACTTTTCTGCCTTTTCAACATCTTTCAGATCTGTCTCCTTCCTACTTACACAACCATCCCATTAGGACAGGTTCTCATCACATTTCACTATATTGTCACAACTATCTATTAATTTCTTCCTCTGCCACAGATCTGACCCCTCTCTCACATTCCTCCTCCACTCTGCTGAAAAGGGATTTTTCATAAGCATAGACCTGACTGTGTCACTTCCCTCCTCAATCGACTTCAATGGCTCCCTATTTCCTCTAGGACCGAATATAAACTTCTCTGTATAGCTGTTAAAGCCCTTCACTACCTGACTTCAACCTATCTTTTCAGCCTCATTGGATGTCATCCCCCAGTCAAAGTGGATTTCTCTCAGTTCCTCAAACATGGCACTCAGTCTCTCAATTCTGTCTTTGCCCTGGTGGTCCCTGTTGCCTGGGATGTGCTTCTTCCTCATCCTTGACTCATAAAATTCCTCTCTTCTTTTAAAAGGCAGCACAATCTTCTGCATGAAGCCTTACCTGATCTCCCCCTCCTCAACTGCCCTAGAACACTTCTTACCTAACCATTTTGGTTATACATTTATATTTATTTGGTACACACACACACACACACACACACACACCCACACACCAAGTACACACACACTACTTGTCTTCCCTATTAGAATGTACTAAGAGGAGGGATTGTTTCATTCTTTGAATTTGTATCTTTAGCACCTAGCTCTCAGTTGTTGCTCAGTCATGTCCAACTGTCTGTGACCCCATTTGGGGTTTTCTTGGCAGAGATACTGGAGTAACTTGACATTTCCTTTTCCAGCTTATTTTACAGATGAGGAAACTGAGGCAAACGGGGTGAAATGACTTGACCAGGGTCATACAATTAATAAATAAATGTCTGAGGACAGATTTGAATTCAGGAAGATAAGTCTTCCTGACTCTAGGCCCAGTACTTTATCCACATTGTCACCTAGGTGCACATAGTAACCTCTTAATAAAAGCATGTTGATTGATTGGCTGATATGTGGGAACAATCTTCTCAACAGAGCTGTACAAAGGTAGGGTGGGCTCCCTTGGGAGGCAGGAAGTCCCTCTCCCTTCATTAGAGCTCATCAAGGCCATTTCACAGAGATGTTGTAAAAGGATTTAGATCCAAATATGAGCTGGATCAGGTAGCCTGAGATCTTTTCTAATGACAAGATCTGTGATTCTGACTGCAAATCAATCTTCAAGTAAATATGTACAGAAAAAATCCCAAACATTTCCAAGGCTTGGACAAACATAGTATCTGGGCTAAGTCCTGATTGTTTTCATCTCTCCTTTAAGCATTAAAACCCAAGAGAGCTAGACCACCTTCTCCTACACTATCTCCTGCAGGTATGCTGTGTACCTGAAAATGATTTGTTTTTTTAAAAAGATGTAGAATTGGTTGAATATGATAGGACAGATTTCTGACAGCTTGAGAGGTCTGGAAGAGGCTGCTTTGGGAGATGCAAGGGGGTCCCCATAATAGGTCTTCCAGTGCAGACAAAATGGCCACTTGTGCCAGTGAGACTGAGTCTTGTTCAGGCATGGGTGCCACGTGGGCTCTTTTCCAATTCTGAGATTTTGAGGCACAAGTACCTGGTGTGGAGAATCAGGATGAGTTTCTTGAAGGAGGTAGCATTTGAGCTGAGCTTTGGAAGGAGGTTAGGGATTCCAAGAGATAGAAGCAAGGAGGAGGGAGGGCATGCTATGCATGGTGGGGATGGGGGGAAACAGCTAGTGCAAAGAAGTCTTTAGGATCCTCCTTTTCTTTCCTATATGCTCGTACTTGCTGTGGACCTGTATGGGGAATAACCAATCAGCCAATCAACAAATTTATTAAGTACCTACTGCATGCCAGACATTACGTTGGGCAAAGGGTATGCAAATATCCAGAATGAAATGATCCCTGCTCTCAGGGAGCTTATATTATAATGGGGAGATAATAAGTAGATCTATAAACATATTTAGAATGGATACAAAATCAACACAAGGCTGTCTGGGAAGGAGGGCAGAAGCAATTGTGGAGGATAAGGAAAAGCTTCATGTAGGTGGTGCTTGAGTTAAGTCTTGGTTCTGTAAAGTAGAAATAAAGAGGGAGAACATTCTGGAAAAGGAAGGAAAATGACCACAGGAAGAGCATGTGGGTAGAGCACCTTCCCTGTAGCTGGGAAAGTCCTTAAAGACCAAAGCTTTGACTTGGGGGGCAAATTAAAGACTAGGGACACTCATGTGAGAAGGTTCCAGGTAGCTCTCCCTGGTACTCTGAGAAACCAGTTGTTTCCTTAATGGTTAACTTGACTCAAGCAATATGAATTCAAAAGTCAAAGTCAAAAGTCAAAAACATGCCAATATATATCACCCAAAGGAATTACATTCTGACTTTTTGGTAGAGGCCAAAGCCATGGAAATGCAAATGAGAGAAAAACTGGTTTTTAATAGAAACCCTGCCTCCTACACCATCCTCGGTACTGAGTAACAGGCTGGCCACATTCTGTAGAAATGGGTTTTCCCAGCAACCAGAGTTATTTTTACACTGCTCAATGAAACAAATTATTTGGTTAAATGTGTAAGTTATTTAAAAATCTGGGTTCTAAGGGCATCATAAAAAAAAACTTATTATAGAAAAATAAGAGAAAAAACCCATCCAATACATTCGAAAAAATGAACAATTAAATTTTTTTTAAAAAAAATAAGTTTCTGGTAGTACACTTCCGAATCAAGCTAGCTGGTGCATTTCAGGATGTTATTTTACATTTCCTGGTTGGATTTCAAGCTGTTTTATATCCTCCAGCACCCTTAACCTTCATAATTCTCAATTTCCAGCCCAGCTAGTTAAGGAGTGATAGACAATAGAGTTCTTAATAAGACTGAACAACTCTCTCTATCGCCTCTTCGGAGCCTGGCTGTCGAAGAACCAGATGCCCAAAGACTCGAACTCTCCAGAATTACCCCGAAACCCCTGTATGTCTATTTCAATTACAACAAGTATGGCTTTATCAGCAAGATAAAGGTCACACTGTTACCTCAGGGGGGCTAATGCCAGCAGAATGACAAGGCTAATAACAAGAAACAAGGCAGGGCAGCTTGACCTCTCTGGGAGGGAAATGTCAATTAATTATCTTTTTACAACCAACTCAATTATAGCTCGCTAATCACCTGTGTAGGACATGAAGTCAGAAAGTGGAAAAAAAAATCACTAAGAATAAACAACCCTCACTTAAGGCACAAAGTAGTTTCCATAAAACTGCAGATGTGGCGTCTAATAACCGATGTAAATAGTTATTAGCTGTTTATAGGGCAATCTAGATGCTGAGATATTTTCTTCCTCTAAGTGAATTTAAAAAAAAATAGAATGTTATTGGTCCTGGGAGTAATCCACATGTCTCATGTAAAGGTGACCAGACACACTGCATTAGTCTTTAAAGTGAGACTCAATTAGCCACGAAGTTTCATTCATTAAAGAAAGACAAGCCCAAATAAGCAGAGTAGAGGGATTCAGGACTGTGTTCCCCAAACACCAAGGTTCTAATAATTCACCGCTTTCCAGTTTGGACAGAAGTGTGGAATCACACGTCAGGGCAGACTGGTCTGGGAGATGTCCAAACTGTAGTCGTATGAGGTTCCCCAAACTTGCAAAGGCAATGGCCATGGTCCTCACGACCTCCATCCCCAAAGGACAAAGCTGGAAGGGGCCTGGGAGGGGCCATCTTCCCTGAATCTGAGCTTTAGGCAGACATTTGGAAATGAGAATTGTACAGAAAGAAGGCCAGAAATTGGCCTGAGTTGGCGACGGGATTGTACCGGAAGTCTTTCTTGCATCTCTTCTCCATTTTCCTGACGCTCTCCCAAACTAATATGTGGGCAGAGAGCTACAACAAATTGATTTTAGTTCCTCTTGGTCCATGACTTCTTATTCCTTTCTGGGTCCTGGGCACATGTCTACTTCACAGACACACAAGGGGACCTCTTCTGATGGATCAAAGGATGCTTGTAGAAGTAGAAGGGGTAGAGAGGCCATCTAGTCCTCCCCTATTTACAGATAGATAAACTGAGGTCCCCAGAAGTAACACAAGTAAAAAGTAACAGAGCTAGGATTTGACCCCAAATCCAGTTCATTCTCTACTATGCCACGCTCCAATGAGGCTGTGCTAAGCATTCCATGGTTCATGGCACTATGGTGCTCCTCACACAGTCAGTTAAAGAAACAGAGAGAGAGAGAGAGAGACAGAAACAGAGACAGAAACAGAGAGAGACAGAGAGAGGCAGAGAGAGACAGAAACAGAAACAGAGACAGAGAAAGAGACAGAGAGACAGATGTTCCCAAGAGCCAAAAATGTGCTGTTTTTGGTCAATAGGAAAATGTTCTGGGTCAGGAAGAAAAGAGAAGCAGGGTTTCTTTGCCCTCTGGGTCTCAAGTCTCCATTTAATTTGTCCAGGGGATTTGGTGTAGGATCCAGACACCAATCCACAGTCATGTATAAACATCTGACCACATAGTTTCTCTCTTTAGTTCTCTGGCTGACTTAGGGTTTTTTTCTTGTGAATTCAAGTGGAATTTCTAGGTCTCCTGACTAGCTAATCTTGGAAATGTCTGTTCCTTAAAGTAAAGGGGGGAATCCTAAATCCTCTACATCTGTAACTGATCCACTTGTGGTCACCATGAGGATCTTCTTTTTTTATCAGAAGTTTTTCTAAAAGAAGAATTTCTAAAAAGGTGCATTTTATTTGTCGAAATAGAAACAACAACGGAACTTGTTGCTTCAGCATAAAATGTATGGGCAACTGGAACAAGTCAAACATTTGTTTGTTATTTAAAAAAAAAGTTAGGTTGTTGGAATTTTTAGTAGAGTAAAAATGTGAAAGATGAGTTATATCCCATTACTTCAGCGTAGGCACAGGAAGCTTTTCCCAACTCCTCTTAATTCCAGCGTCTTCTCTCTCTTAACTATTTCCTACATCTCTTGTTTATAGCTAGTTGGGACATATTTGCTCGTTGTCTCCTCCATTAGAGTGTGCTCTCCTTGAGGGCAGGGAACATCTTATATCTTTCTTGTATCTTCAGTGTTTAGTGCATTGCCTGCCAAATGGTGGATGCTTAACGTGGACATTTTGACTGGCTGAAACAGTATAAAAATATCCTTGTGTGTTTGCATATACATATAAAAGTAACATGTATATTTATGTGTATGTATATGCATGCATATATATGATATACACACATATATACACACATGCACAGAGGATGTCCCAAAAGTCTTGGTACAGTATTAAGCTTTAATAGCATAGAGCTGCATCAAGACTTCGGGGGCACCCTATATATACTTATATGCTCCACTTTCTGGAACCACAAATGGAGATTTGTAGATAAAATCAAGGAGTACCCATGTGTTTGGCTCCCAGGAAGTACTTTGGATTCTCTACCTTCTCAATAAGGATTGTGAATCCTAACTCTTTACACTTAAGTCTTTAGAAACTTCAGTGCTGTGTATGTACTGAAGAGGGGTCTAATGTCATGTTTTTTGCTTTTTATTTCCTGAAGCACAGAAAAATGGGATTTTTTTCATAAAAAAGATCTATTCTCATTTGCCTCCCTCTTTTTTCAATGTTATAAGAATAAAGGAAGGCCACTGTTGGTTTCTACCTCTGAATGGCATCCTTGAACTTTGGCAGTTTATTGCTTTCGTGATGTTCTGATGTTTTTTTGGTTATTTTTTTCCAAAAGGACTGTCTATGATGCACCACATCTAGTACTCTGGTTCAGCTGGACTAAACAATACTCTTTTCGAGTCAATGCATTTTAGCTCACTTCAGGGCATGATGCTTTCCGTATTGGGATGACAAAGGGACCATGGAAAGACAACGTGTTTATGTTGGCATTCTTCCAGGATGTGAGCCAGGGGAGCATTGTCAAATCTCCCAGTTGGATGGGATCACCAAGGTCCTCTAGACCAACCCATGCTTGGATGCCATCCATGACCAAAAGGTCACCTAGTATCTGCTTGAGGACTTTAAGTAATACAACTTTCAAGGGTGACCCATTCTATTTTTGCATAGCTCTCCATGTCTTTCCATATTTAGAGCCAAAATATGCCTCCATGACATCTTCCCATGGTTCCCACTTCTGCCCTCTGGGGCCAAGTAGAACCATATGATAGTCCTTCCAAATTCCACCATCTTTCTGTTCATATCTACCTTCAATCTTCTTCCAATTAAGTATCTTGTGTTCCTTTGTCTACGATCTTTACACAACATAGCTATCATTCTTCTCACTGTCCTGGTTACTTTCTTCTGGACTTGTTCCTTCTTGTCAACATCCTTCCTAGAACAGGATGCTGAGAATGAAACACAATGACCCATAGGAGGCCTGAGCAATGCAGAGGAAGGCAGACCTATCTCATTCCTCCTTCTGGGTACCATAACTCCTGTCCATGTCACCAAAGATCACATTACTGTGTTTGGTCTCTACACTTGTCTGATTCATAGTGAACTTGTGTTTCATTGAACTCCCTCCCCAGGTCTTCTTCACAGACACTGTTGTCTAGTTGTGGGTCCCTGATTCTGTACTTGTACAGTTGATTTTTTGAACTCAAATGTAGGAATGGACATGTATCCCTATTAAATTTTATTTTATTAGACTTGGCACAAGGAGCTAGCTTGTCAGGATCATTTTACATCCTCACTCTGTCATCCAGTTATACTTCCCAGCTTTATATCATTCAGAAATTGGGTGAGTATGACATTTATGCTTTCAAGTCACTGGTAAAAAAAAAAGTTGGATGGAATAAGACCAAGGACGGTTTCCTGTGGACCTGATGAAGTGGGAGTCTTTTTCCCCCAAATTTATTTATTTTTAGTTTTTAACATTCACTTCCATAAGTTTTACATTTTCTCCCCATCTTTCCCCCTTTCCTCCCCAAGATGGCATGCAATCTGCTATGGACTCTGCAAAGTGGGAATCTTTCAAGAAAGTGAATAGCAGCACACCAAGGCAACTCTCTGTCTTCTGACACTTGCTGCTTCTCTGCTTCCACAAGTATAGGTCAACATATTTGCCAGTAACTTTACAGTAAAAAGGATTTGGAAAGTAAAAATGGAACCACGAGTAGCAACACTACTAAAGCCTAAGGGATTCTGTGACCTCAATAGCATTCTCCATAGTGGGGATCCCACCTGGCATGCCTTTCTTAAGTCCTCTTTCCTTTGTGTGGACACTAGTGGAGCATAGGGGTCATTCAAAGGTTGTTTGTTCCTTGCTCTCACTCTGTGACCTGTCCATCTTTTGTTCGGGTCATGCTTTGACAATTTCCTTTAGTCCATACCTCTAGCATAATTCTTGATTTGTAATAAGCTTCCGTCTGCTCATGTTCATCATGAAACTGTCTGGTGCTGTTTGGATGATCCTCCACTTCAGTTCTTTGGAGAACATAACATACCACAACTTATAGCTATATATACAATATCACCGAAAGAACAATGGAGTTTTTAAAACATGGGCCTTTGTTTCAGGCAGAAATTAGAGTCACTGAAAAAGGTTTGTAACTTCCTGAAGAGAAACGAACTCACCTTCCTCATTTTGTTCATAGTCCATTTGGAGCGTCTGTCCAAGGCATGTAGATTGATGGATAAGCTTTCTAGATTGCTCAACTACCTGCATGTAATAGACTAGATAATATACATTCACATTCTTCCATTTCATCCACTTGTTTTTTCCTATGTGAACAGTCAAGTCAAATTCTTTTGAACAATTATAGATTTCATTTAGGAGCTTATGCAGTATTCTAGTGCTGGGCATAATCATCAAAGCAGTATAGAGATAGGGTGCCATATTTAGAGTCAGTCAACCAACAGACATTCATTAAAAGTGCTTGTGATGTGCCAGGCACTATGCTAAGCCCTGGGGACACAAGGAAAGGCAAAAACACAATTCTCACCATCAAGGAGATCATGAGAAAACGTGTAAATAACTATGTCATTACCAAATAATGAGCATGGTAGATGATCTCAGAGGGAAGGCATGGGAGTTGGAGAGGGGGGACTAGAAAATGCATCTTTTAGAGGACCTGAGTCTTGGAGAAAGTCAGGAATGCCCAGAGGCAGAAGTGATGGAGCAGAGCATTCCGGGCATGATGACTGGCTGATGAAAATGCATAGCCACAAGATGGTGGATCTGTCTAAGTGTAGCTGAATCACAGAGTATGTGAAAGGAAATAAAGTGTAAGAACTGAAAAGGTAAGAAGGAGTCAGGTCCTAAAGGTCTTTAACTACTAAATAGGGGATTTAATCTTTGATTCTGGAGGTAATCAGGAGTCACTAGAGTTTATTAAGTAAGGGAGTGACACAGCCAGAACTGGGCTTTGCGAAGACGACTTTGCTGGTCAAGTGGATGATGTGTTGGACTGCAAGGAAGCAATGATAATAGGCCCAGAATGAGGTGATGAGGGCCTGCGTCGAAGTGACTCCTGTGTGAATGGAGAGGAGGGGGCATACAGGAGAAAAGTATGTGATAGGAGCAATGAAAAGACCTGATGGAGTCCCCAGAGGGCCTGGGTTCAAAACTTGCCATTGTTATATACTACTTGTAAATCCATCTAGGCCTTAGTTTTCTAAAAATTTGTAAAATGAGGGAGTTGGACGACTGTGATTGTTCAGTCATGTCTGATTCTTTGTGATCCCATAGACCATAGCTATGACCTTTGTTAGCAAGGCAATGTCTCTGCTTTTTAGATTGCCATCGCTTCTCTTCCAAGGAAAAAGTGTCTTTTAATCTCATGGCTACAGTCACCATCTACAGTGACCTTTGAGCCACCAATATAAAATCAGACACTGCTTCCATTGCTTCCCTCTCTATGTGCCAAGAAGTGATGGGACCGTTGCCAAGATCTTAGTTTTTTTTATGCTAAAATGGCCTTGAATGTCCTTTGCTGCTTTGACTCTATGGGTTCGTGAGTTTGGTGTCATTCACAAACAGAAGCATCTGGAGGACTTCACCATCCACAGAGAGAGGATCCCTCTTTCATTTGGACTTTGCTACATGTTCTCCATGACAGTGTTAAAAACCCATAGTGAGAATGTCCCCTTTTTTAATGTGTCACTTGATATTAAGAACAAGATGGTCACTGAACAAAATGATACTTCCTGTTACATCTTCTTTCAGGAAATCTTGTCTAATTGTGACATTCACATGGGTGACATCTTGTTGGGGGAGAACCTTTAAGGTGATGCTTTGCTCCATGACAAATGCTTTTTTATGATAAACAAACGATAATTTTGGTAGGGTCTTATACTCTTTATTGTGTGATGGTAACCAGGCAGTATACTTGAATGTGGTTTGCAAAAGACTAGCCTATTCCTTTCTTACACCTTCATGTCCTTGATGTATCTGTAGATTGTTTTCATAAAAATTTTATGTGGATGGGAAAATATGACTATGGACTGGTAGCTATTGATATCCCTTCTGTCACTTTTTATTTTTTGGTTAAAAAAAGTTTGAACAAGTCTAAAGAGGACTTAAGACCTTCCAAATTAAAGCAATATATACCCTGAGATGTGATAACTTTGATTAAATATTTGGCATAGGAGAAGATGATGACAATATTTGAAAAATAAGAAATGAGAGAGGACAAAGTCATTGACTAAACAGGATCTTCATTCAAATAGGTCACGCCTATTTCTTTTCTAGAAAAGAATTGGGGAGCACTAGATATGGTGAGATGCAAATAATATTGAAAAAATGAAATGGATTCTATTTTAGCAGACAAGAAATAATGTATTACTGTTGTGGGAGCTAGAGCAAAGATCAAAATTAACGGAATACTAGAAGAATAAAAATGATTAAAAAGAAGATATGGCATACAATTAAAACAACTCTAACATGACCTATTTAATTGAGTTATTGTGACTACAATAATGTAAATGAGAAGAACAATAAAATGAAACTGAATGCAATGTAATTATAATGATAAAGCTTGGCACCAGAAAAGAAAAGTGAAAACATGCTTCCTTTCTCTCATTGGAGAGGTAGTGGTTAAGGGGTCAACGGGTGTGGAATGTTGAATATGCTTTCAGACACATGTGATGTGTCAGTTGGTTTAGATGAGTTTTTAAAAGATATCTTTGTCACAAAGGAAAGTCTGCTGCAATAAGGAACAGGGGATTGGGAGAAGGGAAAAGGAAGAGATAGAATGGGGTAAATTATCTCACATAAAGGAGGCAAGAAAAAGCTTTTACAAAGGAGGGGAAGAGGCGGGAGGTGAGAGGGAATGAGTGAACCTTACTCTCATCGGATTTGGCTTAAGGAAGGAATAGCATACACACTTAATTGGGTATCTTGCCCTATAGGAAAGTAGGGGGGAGGGGATTAGAGCTGGGGATGATAGAAGGGAGGGAAGAGTTGGGGATGAGACAGTCAGAAACAACATATCTGAAAAGGGACAGGGTCAAAGGAGAAAATAGAATAAATGGGGGACTGGATAGGATGGAGGGAAATACAGTTAGTCTTTCACAACATGACTATTATGGAAGTGTTTTGCATAGCTACACATGTATAACCTATATTGAACTGCTTGCCTTCTCAACGAGGGTGGATGGGGAAGGAAGAAAGGAGAGAATTTGGAACTCAAAGTTTTAAAAACAAATGTTAAAAAATTGTTTTTACATGCAACTGAGAAATAAGATATACAAGCAATAGGGTATAGAAATCTATCTTGCCCTTCAAGAAAGTAAAGAGGAAGGGAATAAGAGGGGAGGATGATAAAAGGGAGGGCAGACTGAGAGAAAGGGTAATCAGAATGCATGCCACCTCAAGTTGGGAAGGAGGGGAGAGGTGGGGAGAAAAATTAGAACTCAAAATCTTGTGGAAATAAATGTTGAAAACTAAAAATAATTAATTAATTAATAAGAAAAATAAGGAATAGAAGGAGTATCTTAAGAAATGTATATGATGTAAAAACAAAATAAATTACTGTCACCAAAAAAAAAAGGTGAAATGGACAGAGGTGAGGACACTGAGACCTATCATAACAAATTCACACAGTCTTAGTAAATCAATTAACAGAGAAGGAAGCTAAGGGTAGCAATGGTTTAGATACAAATTTGTTTATAAAATCTTTTAGTAAATCTTATAGGATGGTGGGATATCATGAACAATACTGCCTTGTGAAACAGAGAAGGGCAGAAGAAGAAAAATAGTATAAAGAGAGATTGGTGAGAGACCTAATGTTATCAATGTCATCCCCCAGGAATGTAAAGAAGAAAACAGAATGATGACAACAACATTAACAAACAGGAAAAAAGAAAAAGATCTGTAAATATTCTTCCAACCAAACTAACAAGATAGTCCTAAATGTGCTTCTTGGAAAATGGAAATGACATGAAGAAAACAAAGATAGAAAAAGCAGACCAAGAGTATACGGAAGTCCATGTTGAAATTGATACAATATGGAGAAACTGAAAGATTGATTGTCAAGGTATTGAAGGAGAGGAAGATGCCAAAGGCAAGGGGAAAACATTGGCCCAACAGCACCATGTTATGAATGTTCAACGTTCTTCTTAGTAAAAACACATCAATCTCAAAGAGAGCCAACATATTGAGGTCAAGGTTCAAAATCATGCCTGCTAACCAGGTGCTGAAAGTACACGGAAAAATGAAATCTATATATAATCTAACTAATAGGTACAACTTGCTGCTAGCTCTCAATCTTTTGTTGGAAAACTTAAGAAATAACAAGACAGGCTAGAGTCTCAGTGCCTTTTCTATCCCACGTTTTGGAAGATAGATATGGTAGTAAGTGGTAGGAGGCCAAAAGTTAAGAGGGGAAAGAAGAGTCACCCCATCCAGATTGTAAGCCATAGAAATGATCAGCCACCATCCACACGAAACCCTTCCTGAGCCGGCCAACTGCTATTGCTCTCTCTTCCAAATGACCTTATATTTAATTACTTTGTATTGATTTCCTGTACATGTTATGTGATGATGACTTCCCCATTAGAATATAATTTCCTTGAGGGAAAGCATTGTTTCTTTCTTCTGTATTTCCAGGGCCAGCACAGTACACACAGTAGACACTTCAAAGATACTTGTTGATCGATGGATCTCAGTTGAGTTTATTCTTGCTCCTACTAATAATGAAAAGATAGAATTGCCTGTAAGTATTTTTCGTATTACCAATACAATGCAATACCAAGTTACCAACAGTTGAGTCAATAAGCATTTCTGAAGTGCCTACCATGTGTTCAGGTACTATGCTAAGCACTGAAGACATACGGAAAGACAAAAAACAGTCTTCCCTGAAGGACCTTACATTCTAATGAAGGAGACAATAGGTGAACACTATGTCCATATGTATAAATTGGATATCACCTCAAAGGGAAGGCATTAACAGTGGGGAGAGAAGGGGGAGACCAAGACAGGCCCCTTGTAGAAGGGAGGATTTAAGCTGAGTCTTGAAGGAACCTAGGAAAGTCAGGGAGCAGAGGAGTGAGGACAGAACATTCCAGGAAGGGAGGACAGCCAGTGAAAAAGGTGGAGAGATAGGAGTAATGGATTTGATGAAGAACAAGGAGACTAGACTCACTGGATCACAGAGAGGACTTAGGGGTAAGAAGTCTAGAAAAGGAAAAAAGGCCCAGGTCATAAGCCTTAAGGTTAAGAGTTTCAAAAACCAAACAGAGGATTGTATATTTAATTCTGGAGGCAAAATAGGGAGGCACTGGAATTTACTGAGTAGAGGGGAGGGTGGTATGGAAGGGACCTGTGCTTTAGGGAAAACACTTAGATGGCTAAATACAGGATGGACTGGGGCAGGGAGAGACTTGGGGCAGACAGACCCTTCTCCTCCCCCCACCCCCACCCCAGCACCCATTGCAATAGTCCAAGTGTGAGGTGATGATGGTCTGCACCAGTGTCAGAAGAAAGAAGGGAACATGGATGACAGATGTGGAATGCATGATTTACCATCTTTATCACTGATATTCCTCCTGTTCAGGGTTCATCATTTTAGAGCTATCCAGAAGGGAAAGAACTTTCTCCAGAATGAGAAGGGGTGGGATGGAGGGGACAGATTACACTAGATGACCTTCACACCCAGAAAAGGAGGAGAAAAGATGGGGAAGGAGAAGGCGGGGCTGAGTCCAGCAAAACAAGCCTAAGTTTTGTCCAGGGGCTTCATTTAGAGCAACCAGCATCATCAGTTCCCCCTACTCCCCAGGAAAAAAAAAATCAAATCAGACTTTGCTCAGACAGACAATTCGCTTAGCAGCTGCTTTGAATTAATGAAGTATAAGAATGTGGAGATGTGTATTTTTCGTGAAGATAGTCGTTTTTGCAGGGTGACTTGATACAGCCTGAAGACACTGGGAAAATGACTAGAAAAGTAGATTTAATTAGTTGACTTTGCTGACCTGTTTCTTTTTTTATAGTCTCAGAAAGAGCAAGAGGAAAAGCCGAGTCTTAAATGTGTCAAACCTAGAAAAGCCACCACACACTGTTCTATATAATGGAGGGTAACAGGAGACAGAGTCTCTCTATGGAGATCATTAAACTCTTCTGAAAGAGAATCCTTTGACTTGGCACTTTTTGGCGGGGGTGGGAAGGCGGAGGGAAGGGGGAAGAATGGGGACAGTGAGACCTATGTTGGTTTTCAGATCTCAACAAAAGAGGCATGTATAATCACTCAGCAGCACATGCTCCAAAACAAACTAGAATTAGCCTTTGGTTGGGGTAGTGGAGGGTGGCGGTTGTCTTGGCCAAAAGGAGTTCATTATCATCTGATTCTCCTGCAAATAAATGCATGATGGAATGTCTGTAGTGATTCTTTTCAGAGGTGATTTCTATAGACTGTGTAACTGGGAAAATCTGTCCAAAAGGCAGTGAGATCACAAAGCCCTGATGAGCTCTTTCTGCTATGTGCCTTCAGCATGGACATACATGGATGTTCCAGACATATAATTCTGGACTGATGAGAAGGGAATCCACTCCTGAAAAAGGCTGCTTCACACTGGGAATCTCTACTATCTCCCAAAAGCTTCAGGGAGAGATTTTTGGGGCTGGAAGGGAAGAAAATGACCTTGAGTCAGAAACCCAAAAGCATCAAGTTGGATACAGATTTTCTTTTAAAAAGTCCTGTGAATGGTAGTAGGGGGAGGGAGGAGTGAGGGGAAGGTGCTTTTTTAAACATCATATTCACTCATCAATTCAACATACATTTTTAAAAAAATCTATGTGTAAAACATTGGAGAGATCAAGAAAAAAAGCAACAGTATTAATAATAGCCAGCACTTTACAAATAATACCTCAAATATATCCTTATAACAATCATGAGAGGTAGGTATGATTATTATCTCCATTTTACAGATGAAGAAACTGAGGCAGGAAGAGATCATGTAACTTACCCAGGGTCAACATAGCTAGTCAGTGTCTGAGGACATATTTGAATCATGGTCTTCCTGATTCTAGGTCCCTTGCTCTTTCCTCTGGACCACCTAGCTGCCAAAACAACCACAACACTGTCCCCATGCCTCCCCTGTCCCAAGAAGTCAATGCCTGCCTTCTAGTGCAGGGCTGTCAAACTCTA